>NC_042630.1:46654165-46790765 GCF_901001135.1 Rhinatrema bivittatum | reverse complement strand
CTGAAGAGGTTAGGGCTGTTGTTCAGTTGGAGAAGAGATGGCTGAGGGGGGATTTGATAGAGGTCTTTAAGATGATGAGAGTTTCTTGAACGAGTAGATATGAATCTATTATTACACTTTTGAATAATAGAAGGACTAGGGGGCATTCCATGAAGGTAGCATGTAGCACATTTAAGACTAATCGGATAAAATTCTATTCACTCAATGCACAATAAAGCTCTGGAATTTGTTGCCAGAGGATGTGGTTAGTGCAGTTAGTGTAGCTGGATTCAAAAAGGTTTGGATAAATCCTTGGAGGAGAAGTCCATTAACAGCTATTAATCAGTTTACTTAGGGAATAGCCACTGCAATTAATTGCATCAGTAGCATGGGATCTTCTTAGTGTTTGGGTAATTGCCCAGTTCTTGTGGCCTGTTTGGCCTCTGTTGAAACAGGATGCTGGCTTGATGGACCCTTGGTCTGACCCAGCATGGCAAGTTCTTATGTTTCGCCTACATGGGCTTCCATCAGTTTAGAAACATAAAATATGATAATCAAGAGGGCTGTTTAGCATGGAGAATAGATGGCTGAGGAGGGATGTGATAGAGGTCTTTAAAATCATGAAAGGTCTTGAATGAGTAGATGTGAATCAGTTATTTACTCTTTCTGATTATAAAAGGACTAGGGGGAACTCCATGGTTAGCAAGTAGCACATTTTATGACTAATCGGAAAAAAATTATTGCCAGAGGATGTGCTAATCGGATGCCAGAGGATGTGCTAATCTTAAAAAAATTGTTGTCAGAGGATGTGGTTAGTGCAGTTAGTGTAGCTGGGTTTAAAAAAGGTTTGGATGAGTTTTGAAGAAGTCCATTAACTGCTATTAATCAAGTTCCCTTAGGAATGGCCTTTGCTATCATTGGCATTGCATCAACAAAAACAAAATACAATAATCATTAAAATGCATCAACATAAAAATACATAAAGTCATAACTTAAGATAACAAAGCAAATAAGCTAACATTAAGACAATAGCCCCAAAGGAACTAAAAATCTCATGGGTTAAAATAACCAAGTTTCTATTTTCTTTCTAAATGCTAAATAATTCATTTCAAATCTGTTTTCTTGTTATTGAGTTCCACAGTTCTGGCCCCTGTATTGCAAGTATCCTTCTTCAGTGAACCATCTTTCTCACTCCCCTTCCAGGGGGAACCATGCAGAAAATTTCATTCTGAGAACGCAGATTATGGATTGGAGTATAACGCCTGTCCCCTTTTGTAAATATTTAGCCCCAATCCCTTAAACATCGGAAACAGTATTTTAAACTGAGCCTGCTTTTCTATTTGCAACCAATGTAATTGCTGTAACATTGGTGTAGCGCTCATTCTTCTGGGTACTGATAAATCAACTGAGCAGCCATGTTTTGGATTATTTGCAATTAATGAATACTCTCTAGGAAGCCCTGCCAGTAAGATGTTGCAGTAATCAAATAATAGGCATATCAAAGCCTAGAGAATCACCATATTAACTGACAAATCAAGAACTGATCTGAGCCTGCTAAGCTGTCTTGGTCTAAAAATAAAAACTCTCTGAGAAATAGAAGATAAATGCAAGTCCATGGGAACCCCAACTTGGCGTATGATATGAATGCTGTTTTGTTTTGTTTTTACACAGAGGTTACTCTCTGTTGAGCATCTACTTCAACATTTAAATGACTCCATAAAGGTTCACAACTGCCCCATCCCACAACCGACGTACCAGGAAAGGAGCATTGTTGTGCATAACTTTTGCCTAAGGTATAACATTTCCACCAGCTAAAAACTCTAAATAAGAATTTAACAGAAGTAAATCTAAGTGCAGGTGGCTGATTGCAGTATTCCTGGAAGGGATTGATGAGGAACACAGAAGGAGAAACTGTCCCCAGTCCATTTACGAGAACAAAGAAAAACCCAGGAGGCCTGAAGGAAGTCTCACCATTAATCTAAAGATTCAGAACACATAACACTGCTAATAACTTGTGTCATGGGGTCTTTCTGTCCCAAATGGGTTCAGCAGACAACTTAAACCCTCCTAACTCATCACTGACTTCATTCCAATGATGTAGCAGCCACTCACCAAGAAAGTAAGTGAAGAGTCTGCACAAATGTGCTCATCAATTACGTATCTTAAGTTGTAAATGTGATTCTTAGAATGATTGTAAACCTGAAGTGTGAATGAACACCTGTAACTAGTCATTCTGTATCTCCGTTCCCCTCCTCTCACCCTCGCCTCATGTCAAGATCAGAAAGTGGTTCTGGCTGATTTAAAGTTGTTTGTGTAATATTCCAAGAGGATTTTGATGCTGCATTGTCTGGATTGTGTGTCTTTCTATTGCCATTAAGAAATTTATGCTATAGCCTATGTCCTATATAATATACAGGAGACAGGTTTCAAATACAAAGAGAGAATCCTTTTATTTATTCTTTCTCAATCAATGCAGTTGATGCTTCCATATTCACAACAGGGAGATACATTATTTTAGTTCCCTCTTTTCATATATAATGGATTCGCTTATCCAACATAGTCCCACAAGATTAGGATCCAAAATGGATGTTTTTACCAGATTGCAGAATGGCTGTGCTTATGGTGGGAGAGAAAAATAAAACTCAAAATTGCTATGTACATAAGTTATTTTCAATAAAAAAAAAAAAAGCACCACACAATAATCAAGAACAAATGTCTGTGGGTGATTTCTGCTCATGCCAAGTAGTTCATACCTTTGCTTTGAAAATTCTTGCAATAGGGAATGGGAGACTGGTTTCTGGGGCTCAATGACCCTGGTAGATCCTTCCTTCAGTTTCACAGAGCTTTTGCAGTTGAATCTTACAGACACACAAGCAGTTATTTATTTATTTATTTATTTATTATTTAAAAACTTTTCTATACCGTCGCTAAGTTACGTACCATGCAACGGTTTACAAACAGACACAAAATAAGGTATGTATAGGTAGGTTATCGTACGTTCTAACAGGTGCCAATTAAGTATGGTTACAAACTCGTTAATAAAATCGTTGTTTGAGTAGTGATGGTCAAGTCCAGGTGTATTATTGAGTTACTCTCCAAAGTTATATTAACATGCATTTTTAAAAACTGTTAAGTTGGTCATTCTCAACTGTGCTTCTCTGACTTGTTTTCTCTACCTCTCTACCTCCCGTTTCTTTAGGAAAGGCTTGTTTAAAGAGCCATGTCTTTAAGGTTTTCTTAAAAAAATTGATATCACTCTGCAATCTGATTTCAGTGGGCATTGTGTTCCATAGATTGGGCCCTGCCAGTGATAGCGCCCTTTCTCTTACTTGGGTTAGTTTTGCTGATTTTACTGACGGGACTTTTAGTAGTGCTTTATTAGCTGAGCAAAGGTTTTTGTGGGACATGGACTCGTAGGGCTGTGTTTAGCCAGTCTGCTTCTTTATCATATATTAGTTTGTGTATGGTGCATAATAGGGATGTGAATCGTTTCCATATCGTCCTTAACGATAGAAATCGTGTGGCAGGGCAAGAAAATCGTCTTAGGCACGATTTTTAGTTAAAAAATCGTTAAAAATCGTTTTTTTTCCGATTAGTGCGCACTAACTCGAGTTAGTGCGCACTAACGGGAGTTAGTGCGCACTAACTGGGAGTTAGTGCGCACTAACTGAAAATGATACAATTTGACACTTTTCAGGTCAGTTAAGGTCAGTTTAGGAATGAATATGTATTCCTATTGGCTGCCCTCTTATTTATTCATGTTACCCAAGTTTCCTACTGACAGTATATGGGGGATGGGAAATGGAAACAGTTGGTAGCTTGACAAAACAAGTAATGTGATCAGTCAATGTGACTAGAACTTGTGCCCTAACCCTGATACCAGGGGTATTGTGATCTTCCTGCACACAGTGCCCTATCCCTATTAATACCAGGAGTGTTGTGATCTTCCTGCACACAGTGCCCTATCCCTAATACCAGGGGTGTTGTGATCTTCCTGCACACAGTGCCCTATTCCTGATACTGGGGGTGTTGTGATCTTCCTGCACACAGTGCCCTATTCCTGATACCGGGGGTGTTGTGATCTTCTTGCACACATCCCGATATCAGGGATAGGGCACTGCATGCAGGAAGATCACAACACTCCTGGTATTAATAGGGATAGGGCACTGCATGCAGGAAGATCACAACACTCCTGGTATTAATAGGGATAGGGCACTGCATGCAGGAAGATCACAACACCCCTGGTATCAGGGATAGGGCACTGTGTGCAGGAAGATCACAATACCCCGGAGGAGTGAGGGTCAGGCAGCTCCCCCCTGTCTGTGAAGCCAGCCTCTCACTAGTAATGCAGGGAGGGAGCTGTCTCAGACTTCACCATCCTCCCCCCCCCCCCTTACCCACACACCATTCACTAGCTGGGACATGGGGGAAGTCAGGAGTGAGGGTCAGGCAGCTCCCCCCTGTCTGTGAAGCCAGCCTCTCACTAGTAATGCAGGGAGGGAGCTGTCTCAGACTTCACCATCCACCCCCCCCCCTCACCCACAACAACACTCACTAGCTGGGACATGGGGGAAGTCAGGAGTGAGGGACAGGCAGCTCCCCCCTGTCTGTGAAGCCAGCCTCTCACTAGTAATGCAGGGAGGGAGCTGTCTCAGACTCACCATCCTCCCCCCCCCCTCACCCCACACACCATTCACTAGCTGGGACATGGGGGAAGTCAGGAGTGAGGGTCAGGCAGCTCCCCCCTGTCTGTGAAGCCGGCCTCTCACTAGTAATGCAGGGAGGGGAGCTGTCTCAGACTTCACCATCCTCCCCCCCCCCTCACCCACACACCCATTCACTAGCTGGAACATGGGGGAAGTCAGGAGTGAGGGTCAGGCAGCTCCCCCCTGTCTGTGAAGCCAGCCTCTCACTAGTAATGCAGGGAGGGAGCTGTCTCAGACTTCACCATCCTCCCCCCCCCCCTCACCCACACACCCATCACTAGCCGGGACATGGGGGAAGTCAGGAGTGAGGGTCAGGCAGCTCCCCCCTGTCTGTGAAGCCAGCCTCTCACTAGTAATGCAGGGAGGGAGCTGTCTCAGACTTCACCATCCTCCCCCCCCCCCTCACCCACACACCATTCACTAGCTGGGACATGGGGGAAGTCAGGAGTGAGGGTCAGGCAGCTCCCCCCTGTCTGTGAAGCCAGCCTCTCACTAGTAATGCAGGGAGGGAGCTGTCTCAGACTGGTATCAGGGTTAGGGCACTGTGTGCAGGAAGATCACAACACTCCTGGTATTAATAGGGATAGGGCACTGTAAGAGATGACTGTAGTAGATTGAATAAAGATCTGATGTTTCTGCTCTCCTCACACCAAACAAAAACAACACACAAGCAGAGAAGCCCTTCTTACAAAGCTGAGCTAGTGAGTTAAGTAGGAGGAAAAGTAAACATACTGGTGCCAGTGTGGCTACTTAAAAAATACACTTACCAACAATCAATTACATATATTTGAACTGTGTACAGTTCCAGCCAGGACCACCTTTCTAAAATGCACAGTGATTGGCAAATTCAACATGCACTAGCATTTCAGGTGCCTGCTAACAAAAATAATAAACAAACAAGTTCTAGTCACGTGAGTGCTGATCATTACATTACTTTTTTTGTCAAGCTTCCAACTGTTTCCATTTCACATCCCCCCAACCATATTGGTAACATCAATAGATAAGAGCACAGCCAGCCAATAGGAATACATACATACATATTCATTCCTAAGTGACCTTTACTGACCTGGGAAGTGTGAACACTTTGTTTCATTTTCTGTTGGTGTTCGTTAGTTTCCAGTTCCATTTCCCATCCCCCCAACCATCACCTCAGTGGTAACCTTGGTAATATCAATAGATAAGAGGGCAGCCAGCCAATAGGAACACATATTCATTCCTAACTGGACCTTCAGTGACCTGGAAAGTGTTTATTTGTATCATTTTCAGTTAGTGCGCACTAAATCGAGTTAGTGCGCACTAAATCGAGTTAGTGCGCACTAACGGGGAGTTAGTGCGCACTAACTCGAGTTAGTGCGCACTAACACGATTTAACGATTTTTAACGATAAATCGTTAGAATTTCTATTGTATCGTGTTCTATAACGATTTAAGACGATATAAACATTATCGGACGATAATTTTAATCGTTGAAAAACGATTCACATCCCTAGTGCATAAGGCCTTGTATTTTATCCTGTATTCGATTGGCAAACAATGTAAGTCTGTTAAAGTTTCAGTTATATGGTCCCTCCTTTTTTTTCCCTTCAGTATTCTGGCTGCAGTATTTTGAAGTATTTGGAGTGGTCTTATTGATGTGCTGGGGAGTCCTAATAAGAGTGCATTGCAGTAATCCGTGCTGGAAAAAACAAGTGTAAAACTGTTCTGAAGTGGGCAGGTGTGAGTAATGGTTTCAATCTTTTTAGGATCATAAGTTTTGCGTATCCTTCCCTTACTTTTAAGGATATGTGTTGCTTTAGATTAATTTCTGAGTCCATTATTACTCCCAGATTTCTTACTTTTTCAGCAAGTTCTATTTTCTGGTTATTTCTTAGAGTTATTGGGGTTTTAATAATTTCAGTATGTTTTCTTTCAAGGTGTAGGAATTCAGTTTTGTCAGTGTTAATAACCAGTTCCATTTGGGTTAGTAGTTGTTTTATTATGTCTAGGTACATGTTTGCTAGTCCTAGTGTTTTTTCAATTGTGTCATCTATTGGCAGAATTAACTAAATGTCGTCTGTGTAGATGTAGTGTATTATCCCTAGGCCTGCCAGCAGATGGCATAGGGGCAGCATGTATATGTTAAAGAGGGTGGCAGACAAAGCTGAACCCTGAGGTACTCCAGTTTCAAGTTGGGCAAATAGATTAGTGGAATGATTTTCCAGAAGCCAAAAAAACCAACAAATCTTGTAAATAATTCCCAGTGAATTTAAATTACATGAACTCATAAAATATCATCTAAAACAATGGTTCTCAGCCCAGTCCTCAGGCCACACCCAGCAGGTCTGGTGTTCAGAAATAGCCTCAATGAATATACATGAGGCAGATTTGCAGGCACTGCCTCCTTTGTATGAGAATATATCTCCATGCACATGCATTCTGGATTTCCTAAAGCCAGACTGGCAGGAGATCCCTAAGGACTGGGTTCAAAACTGCTGAGCTTAAACTTTATTCTTCTCTTTCTCCTTGATTGTGCTACATCACTTTGCACATTTATAGATTTATTCAGCAGAACAATATTCATTCTGTTTTTACAAATTTCTTCCAAAAATAACACTTCAGAGTTCATTACTTCATTTCTGCTTTACTGGAACTGTTTGCAATTCTGATAACAATCTGCTTTTCAGCTGTCAGTGTTGCATTTAGGCTTTCTGTGTTTCGATGTAACTTCTGCTTGGGGCTCTGATAAGATCCCCTCTTCAGCTGTTCTGTATTTATACTTAACGGCATGGTTGAAGAGTGGGTATTCATCAGAGCCATATTCAAGTATTGCATCGATACATTTCAAGCATGAATACATCACAAACAGCTGAGGAGACGGATCTTCATTGGAGTCCCCAAGCAGGAGTCACACTGATTGATGGAAAACATGAACAGAGCACAAACAGCAGATCTTCCTCAGAGCATCGTGCAGGTATCACATTAATACATGTATTTTCAATCATTCCTCATAACGTATGCTGCAAATATATACACAAGTTACACAAAAATTCAAAGCAAAATTATATGTATCAGTCCTATGAAAATTATTTCATCAAATCTACTCCATACAAGGGATGCCAGAGGACATGATCAAGACAACTGTCATAACGGGATTTATAAGAGATTTAAAAAGTTCCTTGAGAAATAATCCATAACTCATTAACCAGATAGACTAAAAAACTAATTTCTATTCATGGGTGTGAGATAACGGGAAATAAATCTACTTTATGGGATCTTCTGGGTAATTGTGACTCAGTTTGGCCATTTTCAGAGACAGGATACTGAGCTCGATGGACCTTGGTCTGATCCAGTCTGGCATTTCTTATGTTCTGTCACCTTTACTCAGTCCAGGCAAACGTATATGTAAACATAACAGAATCACATATCAGGCAGGAAATTTTGTAAAAGGCCACTTCTGTTCCTAAAACAGTATTCCACATGCAGAAGACACTTGGAAAATTACCCCTGCAATGTGCAACTGTCTCACTGTGACCCCAAGATTTGGTTGCTCTATAACTCTGTGAATGTCACTTTCCAAATACCCATCAGACTGCTGGAATTTGTAAACATGTAAGTGAGACTATGCAATGTTATTAGTGAGGAAATGTATAGACATCTTAATATGAAACCATCTCAGATACAACTGTATAACTGAAAGACAATTTGATATTGTGAGTATGCATTTACAGGACATTATAAATACTGTATATACTCAATCCAAGATTCCACATTTGGAGTACATTCTCTGGAAAGGATCTAGGCATCATTGTGGATGATTTGTGAGTGGCGGTGGCCAACAAAACATATAGAATGCTAGGAATTATTAGAAAATGAATGGAGAATAAAACAGAGGATGTCATAATGTATAGACCCACCAGAGATGTTTACAGAGGAACCCTCCAAGTTCCCCCTGCGAAAACGACCAGACACATTACCCTAAGAGATCGTGCTACCTCCACAGCTGGCCCTTCTCTATGGAATTCCATTCCTACAGATCTCAGACTGGAACCCTGCCTCCTAACGTTTAGGAAAAGACTTAAGACTTGGTTATTCAAGCAAGCTTTACCAGACACAATCTAATGACACAATCCAAGAACACAATCTAAGGACTCCTTAAAACACTCAGCCATTAACCATGCCATTTGTACATAGTTTTTTATTTAATTTGTACATTGCCTAACCATTTATTCTTTCCTATCTTCCTTCTTCTCCAAGTTCTGCGACCCTTGTTATTTGTAACTGTTTCCTTCGATCACCATAGTTCTAGTTTGTTGTATTTAATGCACACCCGTTTCATGTAAACCAGCAAAATATGTTCTCATGATTGCCGGTATATAAAAACCTTAAATAAATAAATAAATAAATAAATAAAATAATGTCTCTGAATTTCTCCATAAAGAGTCTTACCTTGAATATTGTGTGCAGTTCTGGTCACCGCAACTCAAAAAAGAACCAGTAATATAAGAAAAGGTACAGAGAAGGGTGACCAAAATAATAAGGGGATGGGAAGATTCCCCTATGAGGAAAGGGAAAGAGATTAGGACTCTTCAGCTTGGAGAAGAGATGCTTGTGGGGACAAAAGGAAGAGGTCTATAAAATAATGATTGAAATATAAAAGGTAAACTCAGATCTGGTGTTTACTCTTTCAAAAACTAAGGAACACACAGCAAAGATAATAAGTAATAAATTTAAGATTTGAGAAAATATTTTTTTATGCAACACATAATTAAACTCAGGAATTCAATGTCAGAGTATGTGGTAAAAGTTGTGAACGTAGCCTGGTTTAATTGTTTGTTTGTTTTTTAATAATAATGGCTAATGTATTTTATTGTTTGCTGTAGGCGGTGACCATTTTGAAGTACAGCGATGTGATATTTGTAATTTGTATGGGAACTGAATTGTATCCTAATAAATAAATTATAGTATGTTGGGGCACCTTTTCTTTGTTATTAAAAAAGATTTGGACAAGTTCCTGGAAGAAAAGTCCAAAAGCCATTATTAAGGTGGACTTGGAGAAGTCTGGGATTAGCAACATGGAATCTATCAATCTTTTGAGGTTCTGTCCGGTACTTGTGTCTTGGATTGGCCACTGCTGGAAACAGGATACTGGGCTTTATGGTCCTTTGCCTGCCCAATATGGCAAATTTTTGTTCTTACAATTGTAGAACTCTATGACAGTGGGATCTCAGTTACACAGGAAGTTTATGATGAACGGGTAATAATGATCTCAGAAGAAGCCAGAATCTGTTTACTAGTTAATGGACATAATCTTCCCACATATTTTGAAGTAATAATGTAGAACCCATGGAACAAAATAGAAATAAAATATATCTTTCATCATATCAAATGGAGAGGAAACAGAGAGAACAAAAATGTATTGGTCACTATGTCATAATAGCAGGCAATATTATCCTGGCATTTCTGATTTATTTGTAGAGTATTTCTGGGAATATATTATGTTAAATGTTTTTTGTCACAGTGTTACCTAGATTATGTTTGTTTTGCTTTCATTCTATCTCACTCTTATCCTTTTAGCACTCAAGGATCATGAATACAGGAAAATGGGAAATCACACTGGCACAACAGAATTCCTGATTTTGGGATTTTCAGAATTCCCAGAGCTGCAGCTCCCTCTCTTCATTCTCTTCTCACTCCTCTACCTGATGGCCATGCTGGGGAACCTCCTTGTTATCTGCATAATATGTGCCGATCGACACCTGCACACCCCCATGTATTTCTTCTTGGCCAACTTGTCTGCCATAGATATCTTCTCTTTGACCTTGGTTGTTCCAAAATTGCTGGTAATTCTCCTAACAAACAGCAGTAACACATCTTTTGGGGAATGCATTCTGCAGATGTATTGCTATATGATCTGTGTATGTACAGAATTTATACTTCTTTCTGCCATGGCGTATGATCGTTATGTCGCAATATGCAACCCCCTGCGTTATACCACCATCATGAGTAGGAGAATCTGTGCTCTTTTGGCAGCTGTCTCATGGGTAGCAGGTTTAATAGAGGCATTGATACCAACTATTGTTATATCCCAGTTTTCTTTCTGTGACTCCAATGTAATCAGTCACTTTTTTTGTGAATTCACAGCCCTGCTGGAGCTTTCCTGCACAAAGACTTCTTTCTTTGAACCTATGACTTATGTAGAATCTGTGTTTTCAACCTTCACCCCATTTCTCCTAACCCTGACATCCTATGTGTTTATCATCTCCACCATCCTTAGGATCCGTTCTAGAGAGGGGAAAAGCAAGGCCTTCTCCACCTGCTCCTCCCACCTAACAGTCATCGTTCTTTTGTATGGGACTATAATAGGAGTGTATTTGCAGCCCAAGACAGGGGACTCTGTGAATTCAAACAAGCTGCCTATGGCAATCTACATAGTCTCTCTGCCACTGCTGAACCCCCTGATTTATAGCTTGAGAAGCAAGGAGTTAAAAGTGGCTCTGAAAAAAGTAATAGGGAGAAAGCCAACTTTCTGAGGCTCTAAACATTTCGGTAAGATGCCTGCTCTAGCAAAAGGCTTAGTGAATCTCTTAGACCAGACAGGAACATTTTCCAAGACGTTTGCCCAGGTAAATTGTGCGCATCAATATTTCCCATCCTTCGAGGAAGGCCTTCCTGTTTAGAGGTGTTTAGATTGCATTGTAAAAGAGTCACAAACTTGATATTAAAGAAAACTACTCCTGCTTTTCCTGCCTTCCCACTCACACAGAAAGCTGGTACAAAACTCACTGGCTCTCTTTATCTGCCTCTCTGAAAATCAGCACATGGTGCACATTCTCAAAGTGGCTGAGTACCTTGAAAGCAGTCAGGTTTGTTTGATCATTGCCCTAAATGTGCCTCTGTTTTCTAAAGCTGGCACTGCACGTCTTTCTTATAGGAAACTCATAACCCGGGACACGCTTGAAATATTTTATATCTGTACTTTTTGAAAAATGAAGTTTTCTGTTCTGCCTTCCCTCCTCTCCACCCCAACACGTGTAATCTCTTGTTTTCCTCAGTGCTTTTATCAGCCTAGGAAAATTGTGTGGCATTGCAAACAGGGGGCTAACCTTAAATTATTTCACTGCTCTACATTGCTAATGTGCAATTGAATGCATAAAAATGCCTCCATCTGAGAGCAGCAGGAACTCCAAGCCTACGGGACTGTGAGGATTATTATCAAATTCAGTAATAAAACATAGAAGAAGGATGGAATTTTGGTTCATGTATTGGACTTGGGACAGATAGGGAAGGCAGTGGTCAAAAAAGGATTGAGAGGTCAGGGGGGCTGGGAGAAGTTGGGGGTCAGTTTCAGAATGGAATTTCAATGGTGGATTTGGATCTTAGATTTAACTACTCACCTTTCCAAATGTGGGCGCAATAGAGGAGTGAATCGTGTGCCCGATCGTCTTAACGATCAAAATCGTCTGGCAGGAAAAGAAAATCGTGTTTGGCACAATTTTTTAGTTAAAAAATCGTTTTTTCCGATTAGTGCGCACTAACGGGAGTTAGTGCACTAACCATTGTTAGTGCGCACTAACAGAAAATGATACAATTTGACACTTTTCAGGTCAGTTAAGGTCAGTTTAGGAATGAATATGTATTCCTATTGGCTGCCCCCTTATCTATTCATGTTACCTGATACTGGGCACTGTGTGCCCAGTATCAGGGATAGGGCACACAGTGCCCTATCCCTGATACTGGGAGTGTTGTGATCTTCCGGCACACAGTGCCCTAACCCTGATACCGGGAGTGTTGTGATCTTCCTGCATGCAGTGCCCTATCCCTGATAGCAGGGGTGTTGTGATCTTCTTGCACACATCCCGGTATCAGGGATAGGGCACTGTGTGCAGGAAGATCACAACACTCCAGGTATCAGGGATAGGGTACTGAGTGCAGGAAGATCACAACACCCCTGGTATCAGGGATAGGGCACTGTGTGCAGGAAGATCACAACACTCCAGATATCAGGGATAGGGCACTGTGTGCAGGAAGATCACAACACTCCAGGTATCAGGGTAGGGCACTGCATCCAGGTATCAGGGATAGGGCACTGCCTGCAGGAAGATCACAACACCCCTGGTATCAGGGATAGGGTACTTCCTGCAGGAAGATCACAACACTCCCGGTATCAGGGATATGGCACTGCATGCAGGAAGATCACAACACTCCCGGTATCACAAGTAATGTGACTGATCACATTTCTTTTTTTGTCAAGCTACCAACAGTTTCCATTTCCCATCCCCCCAACCATCACCTCAGTGGGAACCTTGGTAATATCAATAAATAAGAGGGCAGCCAGCCAATAGGAATACATATTCATTCCTATCTGACCTGAAAAGTGTCAATTTATATCATTTTCTGTTACTCTTAGTGAATTTCCATTTCCATTTAGTGCATTTCCATTTCCCATCCCCCCAACCATCACCTCAGTGGGAACCTTGGTAACATCAATAGATAATAGGGCAGCCAGCCAATAGGAATACATATTCATTCCTAACTGACCTTTACTGACCTGGAAAGTGTCAATTTGTATCATTTTCTGTTAGTGCGCACTAACAATGGTTAGTGCGCACTAACTCCAGGTTAGTGCGTACTAACTCCTGTTAGTGCACACTAACACGATTTAACGATTTTTAACGATAAATCGTTAGAATTTCTATTGTGTTCTTTAACGATTTAAGATGATATTAAAAGTATCGGACGATAATTTTAATTGTTGAAAAATGATTCACATCCCTAGGGCTCAAGGTAAGTTACAGTCAGGTACAGAAGGTATTTCCTTCCCTCAGAGAGCTTATAATCTAAATGTGTACCTGAGGAAACAGAGGGTAAAGAGATTTACCCAAGGTAACAAGGAGTATCAGTTGAAGAGATGGATTTGAACTCTAGCCCAGTGTTTCCCATCAGTGAGTCTTCAGACCTGATCAGCTGTGCCATGGAAAAGGATCAGATCCAGGCCAGCACCTGGGATTGCTTTCCGCACCTTGCAGCATCAAGAGATACAAGCAGTGGCTTTTAAATGTGTAGGAGCTCCTTTCTAAGAACTTTCCATGTCGTTCCTAGCTACAACATGAGCCATGGCGTGTGATGACTAACAGACGGAGGCAGACACATTGCAGACAGCGTCTCCTCCTTTCACCCTCTGTATTATCCCCAGGTGGAGTGAGCCAGAGAGCGCAGTGAGCATTGGATCTGATTCACTGTCATGCCGATGCAGTATCAGCTCACATAAAACAGGTGCTCATGATGAGGGCCTGCTCTCCTAACGCATGACCACCATGCAATGCATTATTTAATTGAGGGGGTCACGCTAAATGGATGCACTAAGGGAAATTTTGCATCCCTGGTGTCTCCTTGGCATTGGGTGCACAGGAGAGGTGGCTGTCAGTGTGGGCTGGGAAAATGGACGATCAATATGAGTTTCCCATTTCCCCCACATCAACGGCACAAGATACAAGGCCTGGACCCTCTATTTTGTGAGTCTATATTGGGCGCCTAGAATTTCTTTTTCAAGACTTTTCTTTTTTACTTCAGTCTGCTTTCTTTGGTTCCTCCCACTTAGTATCAGGTCGATACAATGTGGAGGAATCACAGAAAGCAGGGATTTTTCCAGTGAGCCCCTGAGCGCTCCATACCTTTACGTCAGTCCCGGGCTAGCATAAAACTTGCCACCTTGCAATGGGCGCATCGGCCACATGGGACATTTTTTGACTTGTGGGGATTAGATAATATCCTCATCTACATGGAATTTACATGTGATGAGTGCAATTAGGTTTGTTCTCAACCGGACACACTTTGTGGATGAGCTAATCCCAGTATTGCATCGGGGTTTATGGATGCGTGTCTAAAACTTGTATCCAATCGCATGGTAAGCGGTGCGCTGGCCGCAGCACATGTATTACATTGGCCTGGGTTAGTGTTGGGATTGGCAGTGGTGAGGGAGCCCTGGCAGCCATATGTAGCAGCCAAGGTACTAACAGAATCAGCTGCCCCTAGCACAACACACCAACCTCCCCCTTATCCTGCACATGGATGTGGAGACAGCTTCATGTGTGTGTGTGAGAGAGAGATTCTGCCCCATCTCTCCCTTGTTTTACAATTTAAGGGAGAGACTGGAGGAGCTTTCAATATTTCCCTGGCTCCTCTTTTCACCATGAGTCCTCTCCGTGTCTGCACTGCCTATTCCATGCTGTGCCACATGACAATTTTACAGTAGATTTATTTATTTTATTTTATTTAACTTTTTTATATACCAACATTCAAGACGGTGGTCCCATCATGCTGGTTCACATGAAACAGGGGTGTAATTATAAAAAACTTTACCATTTAAACAATAGTGCAGAAAAGCAGTTACATGTAACAAGGAAATAAATAACTTGGAATGAGAAGGGAAATGAAGATCAGATAGTTATATATATGTATAAATAACATTGTGAGAGGTGGTTATTAATACTAGCGGAGCGTGTTGAATGAAGGGAGTTAGATGGAGTTGGAGTTAGGAAAGGCCTGCGTAAACAGCCAGGTTTTGAGTCTTTTCTTGAATGTTGAGATGTTGGGTTCCATTCTAAGATCCGGGGGAATGGAGTTCCATAATGTTGGACCGGCTGTGGAGAATGCCCGATCTCTAAGCGTGATGTGTCTGGTAGTCTTGGCTGGGGGTACTTGAAGTGATCCTTTGTAAGCATCTCTTGTCGGTCTTGTGGAATGGTGTAATCGGAGGGGGATATGGAGATCGATTGGGGCTAATTGATGGATGTTTTTGAAATTGGTGAGAATGGCCTTGTAGATTATTCTGAAGTGGATGGGCAGCCAATGGAGGTCCATCAAGATAGGTGTTATGTGTTCTCTTCTCCTGGTGTTGGTGAGTATACGGGCGGAGGCATTTTGGACCATTTGTAATGGTTTGGTGTGTGATGAAGGGAGACCAAGCATGATGGTGTTACAATAGTCCAGCTTTGCGAAAATGATTGATTGTAGAATCGTTCTGAAGTCATGTTTGTGGAAGAGAGGTCGTATTCTTTTCAGCACTTGGAGCTTATAAAAGCAGTCTCTGGTGGTTTTGTTGATGTTAGCTTTCAGGTTAAGGTGATTGTCAATTTGAACTCCTAGATCTCTCACTTGTGTAGTGTTTGGTACGGTAGGATGGTTGTATGTGATGGAGCTGTTTTCTGGTGTGATGAGTAGAAGTTCTGTTTTTGATGAATTTAGGATCAGGTTGAGACTTGTGAGAAGTTGTTTGATATTTTGGAGGCAGGATTCCCAGTGCAACAGTGTTTTTGCGAGCGACTCTTCGATGGGGATCAGGACCTGAATATCGTCAGCGTAGAGAAAATGTTTGAGATTGAGGTCAGTGAGAAGTTTACATAAGGGTAACAGATAAATGTTAAACAAGGTGGGAGACAGGGATGAGCCCTGAGGGACTCCTACTGATGCGGGGTGTAGAGAGGATTCTTCATTATGAATCTTAACCTTATAACCTCTGTTGCTGAGGAAGGTTCTGAACCATGATAGGGCAGTGCCTGAGATACCTATGGCTGATAATTGGTTGATGAGAAGGGAGTGATTGACCGTATCGAATGCAGACAAGAGGTCAAGTAGTATCAGAAGGAAGGCTTGTCCTTTGTCTAAGCCTAGGATGATGTGGTCAGTCATAGAGATGAGGAGGGCTTCCGTGCTTAGGGTTTTACGGAATCCGTATTGTGATGGAAATAGAAGGTTGTTGTCTTCAATGTGGTTTGAGAGTCGTGAGTTTACCAATTTTTCCATTATCTTGGCTATGAATGGGAGGTTAGCTATTGGTCTAAAATTGTTAGGATCGTTTGGGTCGAGATTTGGTTTTTTGAGAAGGGGTTTGAGTGAGGCAAGTTTGAGGTTGTCCGGATAGAATCCTTGTGTGAGGGAGCAATTTATGATGTCTACCAGGGTTTTGGAGATAGATTCTGGAATTGCTAGTAGTAGTTTGGCTGGGATGTGATCCGAGGGATGAGAAGATGGTTTCATTTTCCTTAGAATTCCTTGGATCTCGGCGGATGAAGTTGTGTCGAGTTCTTCTAACCGAGTGTAGTTGATTGAGGGTTGAGGAGTAGTTAGTGGAGCATTGGGGTTCGTGGGGAGCTGCTATAGGAGAGTGTTGATTTTGTTTGTTGAAGAATAGAGCTAATTCTTCTGCTTTCGATTGAGCTTGGTCATGTGTAATCTCTGGTTGGTTTACTTGTGTGAGGTTGGCTACATAGCTGAAGAGGGCTTTGGCATCGAAAACGAGGCGTAGTAGGCGTAGTAGATGTGCCTTGAGCTTGTAAAACTTGAGAAACCCTGCTCTAGCCCATTGCTCTAACCACTAAGCTTGTCCTTCTCCCTCCCAGTAATTCCTTTCTGAGTGAGCACTTCTCTTTATTCTCTATGCCCACAGGGAACTCAAAGTGCTTTACATGTGAAAGTAAGAATGCATCTTTTATGAGGCTGCTTTTAAATACTAAACACTTCTCCACAATAAATATACTTCCCACAGATTCTTGTTTTTCCTGACTATATTGTAAGCTCCATGGAGCAAGGTTCATCATTTATTTGTATTTATTCAATGCTGTGTGTGTCTAGTAGCACTTTAACAAGGATAAGTAGGAGTGGTTGGGAGAGTCTATCTCATATTACCACTCAAATCACATTTAATCGGACTCAATCTTGTAACCTTGTAAATAATTTACTGTAAGTTATATCCCCCTCTTCTCACCTCTAACTCCCAGTTATTTATTTCCCTGTTTTATTGTAACTGTCACTCTCCTTACAATGCTCTTGTTACAGTTGTTTGAGTTATCTCTTTTCTTGCACACTTTGTTAAATGTAACCCGGTTTGATGTGATCCATGTCATGAAAGCCGATATAGTAAAAATAATAAATAAATAAATAAAATAAATAAATATTGATCTATATTGAGTCTTTGTTCACAGAAGGGAATGATCTATGGATGATGAGGTAAAATATTTTTTTTTTGATTGGACAGAATGAATTGACATCAAATAGAAGTATTTATTTATTTGAGTGTTTTATATACCATCACTCCATGTGAGAATTACTAGTTCACTATGGTGTACAGGATAGACACTCACAAACATAGGATTAATTTCAAAGTTAGGTACACAGGTGAACAAGTACTTGAACATAACTTCTGTATAAATAATGTCCTTTGAATCTATCAGATATGATGGCACATTATCCATCCAAGTTGTACCTTACTTTTTCAAGATGATGTTCTATTATCAGTACCATCCCTGAATGAAAACTGGATCATAATAACAAGATCATGTGCCTTATCTTTTATTATTCCCATAATCTGGAATTCATTGTCTCGTTTATTGAGATCTACTCTTGACATAAAACTGTTTTGCAAGCAACTAAAGGCTCATCTATTTACGGAAGTATTTGGTGATTTCATGTCTTAGGTAATTTTCCCTATGTGTTGATTTTTTTCTTTTATTTATCTTTGTTTCTTTTATATGTTGTTTTATAATGTCTACATTAGTTAAATTTATTGTTTAATGTTTTACTGTAAACTGCCTAGGAAAAAAAATGTTTGATTAGCAGTATAGAAACAAATTAAAAATAAATAAATAAATAAATAATCTGAAGAATTGTCAAGGAGTGAGGCAGGCACAGAATAAGAGCACTTTCAGCAACAGGGAATGAGGAGGAGTAATGAAATGTAAGAGAAGGGTTTATTCAACCAATAACATTGAATGGAACGTATACAAAGGGGGCAAGGATCAAGTAAGTCTGTGTGTATTTTATGTTATGTACTTATATGAATGATTTATTGTAATCTAAAAGGATTGTATACAAAGGGGGCAATGATCAAGTAAGTCTGTGTGTTTTTTATGTTATGTACTTATATGAATGATTTATTGTAATCTATAGGGATTATTTTAGAATTGTGCATAAAATAAACAAATAAATAGATAAATAAATAAATTAATAACTATACTGTTTCTTAAAAACTCCACAGAGACCATTCCTCATGGATTATGCACCAGGTTTTAAGATAAAGTAGGTGCTAGGGGTGTACAGGGGGAAAAAATCCTTTGGATTTTTGATTCATTTTCAGAAGGTTTTTTCCCATGAATTTTGGCTCGTACAATGTTTGATTTGTTTCATTCATGTGAAAAAAACTGGTCAAACATTAAAAAAAACAAACCTTAAAAATATTCAAAATAACAAAAATGGGCACTCCCAAGGCCTCCCATCCACTGCTGAAAACCAGGAGGAGAAATGCCAGGGCAAGGATTCCCCCCGGCCCCACTTACCTAGTCCAGTGGGAATCTGCTGGCGAGGCCCCTTCCTCGTCATTTCTTGGAAATTCACTTTCTCAGGTTTGGCCCTGGTCTGTGAGGTAGGGCTCCAGGTTGGCAGGGAGATGGATGAGATTTTACTGAAATTTGGGTATAAATGGGGGATTCCAGCACAGGATTTACAGCTTTGCAGCTTTCTTTTTTCAACATTTGAAGAGGATGGGGTGGGTTTAGGGTCATGAGGGGTACCCTAAATATATTTAACTGAAGGGGTTCAAGAGGTGGGGAGGGATCCTGGGCAGATGACCAAATCATGGGGTCATCTCTCTCTCTCTCTCTCCCTCTGCTTCTCTCAAATTCTTTTGAACCAAATATTATCTGTACTGCAAACACTGGAATGGTGCAGTTGCTTCACTGATTTGGTCACTTTTGTCTCAGAGTTCCCTAAGTAATGCATTATGATTCTTTGCATCCTGAACTACTGAATGTATCCCTTACTATGTTTGGACCTCATCATGAGGTAAACAATTGACTAGAATTTAAAATATGCATGGCTTTCATTAGTTTAATTAATGTTTGGAACCATCTAGCAATTGTTAATTATTCAATGACCAAAGATGAAAGCATGTGTTCTCATTTATAATGATGCTAGCTGCTCTCCCATCAGCAGGGGCCCTCACCGGCCCACACTCAGATCTACTGTAGCTTCTGCCTTGAAGGCTACATGATGCAGCAAGGCCATTCCTATAAAGGCCTGCCTCACTCTCAGCTCAGTGCCTCATCATCAAGTAACTCTGACTCCTTGCTCTGGCCATTCTTGCAATTATCTTGCCTTGTTTTTCCTCTGTTTAGGCCTCTCAGTGGCCTGTGTGTTCCTCACCATGTTCTTGTTCTGCATTAGACTTCCCAGTGGACTTTCTCACCAGTGTGTTCCCATCTTGCTCTTATCCTCCTGTGGGCCTTCCAGTGGTTCTCCTGTCTGTCTTGTTTGTGTGGCTCTATCTTGCTTGTCCTATCCCTGCCTTGCCTTGCACTCTGATCCAGATTTGCCTTTCCCTTGCACTCTGTTCTAGATAAGCTTTTCCGTGCCCTCTATCTCTGCCTTGTTTCAGTTCCCATCTCCCTGTCTGCCCTGATTCCTGCCTTGCCCTGCCTCTGATCATAGCCTGCCTTCTTCTTGGCTAGAGCCCTTGTTCCTGGAACACCACCAGAAAAGTCCTGCCGGCCACCAGAACCTGTGGGCTCAACCCAAGGAGGAGATGACCAGTCAGGCAGAAGGCTCTGCCCTGCTTTGCTCCCTGTCCTGCTCTGCCCTTCACTGCTATGCTGCTCCTGTCTGGGGAATTACCTTTAACCTTTAACCAGCCTGCCTGACGGCTGTATCTTTGCTGGTGGCGATAAGGTAAGCACCATTAGTGTCGCCAGTAGCGCGCCCAATGGCATCACTTTTCACCTTCGCCCCCCACCACCCCGTTACCGTTAATTATTTATATTATGAAACAATGTATTTACTCCCTTTCTATCTACTGTAAACGATTTGATATTCACAGGCCTGCCCCCTTCGCACCCCGTTAGTGCTAGATTCACCATTCTGTGTGAGAATGGAGAATCTGGGCCTTAGCCATATAAGCTACATGTTTTAAATTGCATTATCCCTAAAGGGCATCGCAGAAAATGATAGTCCTATAAAATAGCAGTCAATTAATATTATATGGAGTTATGTAAACAGAGTGGAAACATTGTATTAAAGTATTTCATGAGTGGATTATTACTGATATTCCTAAAACTGTGAAAGCTCTGAAGGAGTTCGGTTACAAAATTAATTTCATGAATCAGGAAAATATAAAATAACATGGTCTTGTCTGTTCAGGGATCATTTCCCAAATGCCCTTGTCATCCCATAAATAACAGTCTTAGCTCATCAGACTCTTCCTACTAGAGATGCAGGTGCCATTGGCCAAGAAGGTGAGTGCTGGGATCGGATCCTTCTTTACTTTACTCTAGGACCTGCACTAATGCTCTTCACTGTGATGCACGCTTAGTTACAATTTCCAAAATCTGAATCTCAAATATGCTTCTATTTTATTCTTTGGTAAAATTGTAACCCTGAAGTAAGGATGATCTGTTCAAGCTAAATAATTGTCTTGTGTACTTCATCATCAGGTACAGATTAAAATGTATCTTGTGTCTTCTTCTGATCTTAAGCAGTGTGAAATTAGTAAAATATTTTCTTCTGTATCATTGGGGTAGCTCAGAAGTTAATCTCATTGCTAAGTAAACATTTGAATCAGATCAAAGAGTTATTAAAATCATCCTAGGGTGGCCAATGTTTCTGGTGCATACACACACTTTTAGGAGCTGCCTTAGGGAAGCTCGGGGCTCTGGGTTTTTCTGATCCAGCTGTGCCACCATTATTGAAGGTCTAATAATTACTTTATGAGAATAAGAACACTAATAATGACATTAATTTCTCAATCAAACAGTTAGGAATCTTCCATGGGAAATTCAGCTTCAGAGACAAAATGTCCTATTCTTTGGAAGGAAGTTTTGTCTATGGGTGCATTCTTTTTCTAAAATTATCATTGCAAATACAAACTTATGTGCATCCAGAATATTTAACATAAGAACATAAGAAAATGCCATACTGGGTCAGACCAAGGGTCCATCAAGACCAGCATCCTGTTTCCAACAGTGGCCAATCCAGGCCATAAGAACCTGGCAAGTACCCAAAAACTAAGTCTATTCCATGTAACCATTGCTAATGGTAGTGGCTATTCTCTAAGTGAACTTTTACACTGTAGATATTTTATTTCTGCTTTTTTCTGAGAAACTATCAGCATTGGCTTCAAGAGATTCTTTGCCATTATTAAAGGAACATTTTATATTGCTTTCCTAATTGGCGTTTCTTTTTTCTTAATTCTGATATTGAGATTGGACCTAACCCAATTTGCTATTAAGTTTAGGATTTTGGCATGTTATGTTTCTGTTTTAATATTTTCAGAGGCTTTGTTAGTTTTGGTTTTCATTTTTTGTTATGCAAATGTAACATTTTTTCTAGGTTGGATTTTGATATAAATTCAGTATTCTATTTTTCCTATTTTATAGATATAAATTGCTTTTACTGATTTGTAACACTGAAATCCTATAAAAAATAAAGTTATAGAATATTATTAGGTAAGATGAGAGGGGTAGGATCTCAAGTGTGATTCGAGATGGCTCATGTATAGGTGAGATGATTGCATTGAGCTCTTATGGAGATCCGCTCTTTTGCTCTCCATGTTGTATTCATTCTTTAGGGTATCAGTGTAAGGTTCAGATGAAAGATCCGCTCTTCTGCTCTCCATGTTGTATTCATTCTTCAGGGTATCAGTGTAAGGTTCAGATGAAAGATCCGCTCTTCTGCTCTCCATGTTGTATTCATTCTTCAGGGTATCAGTGTAAGGTTCAGATGAAAGATCCGCTCTTCTGCTCTCCATGTTGAATTCATTCTTTAGGGTATCAGTGTAAGGTTCAGATGAAAGATCCGCTCTTCTGCTCTCCATGTTGTATTCATTCTTTAGGGTATCAGTGAAAGGTTCAGATGAAAGATCCGCTCTTCTGCTCTCCATGTTGTATTCATTCTTCAGGGTATCAGTGTAAGGTTCAGATGAAAGATCCGCTCTTCTGCTCTCCATGTTGTATTCATTCTTCAGGGTATCAGTGAAAGGTTCAGATGAAAGATCCGCTCTTCTGCTCTCCATGTTGTATTCATTCTTTAGGGTATCAGTGTAAGGTTCAGATGAAAGATCCGCTCTTCTGCTCTCCATGTTGTATTCATTCTTCAGGGTATCAGTGTAAGGTTCAGACGAAAGATCCGCTCTTCTGCTCTCCATGTTGTGTTCATTCTTTAGGGTATCAGTGTAAGGTTCAGATGAAAGATCTGCTATTCTGCTGACCCTGCTCCATTCATCCTTTATATGGAGTAATGCAGTGCATGCTTCAGAGCTCTAATGGACATCAGCACAGCGGCTCCCTCCAATTAACTTAGAAGGACAATGGTGGGAGAAGGTTGGTACAAGGTCGTTTCAAAAACATTCAGAGGACAATGTTAAAGCCATTTCCCAAGAAATGGGATTTAAACAAAAAAAAGTCCACCCTATAGTGCCTGTGCATTTATACCTTTACCGTCATTTTGAAGAGGTGCTCCTGAGGATGGGATTTTGTATCATGAATGCACATAGATTTGTGGGATAATTGTCAAATGACCTTGTGTAAGTTTGCTTTAGATACCGATGTAAAGTCAGAGTTTAAAAAATTACCCCCATATTTTACAGCAATGGGGAAATTTTGAAATTAACCCCTCACTTTAAATATTGCCTCAGGAATGAAATAGAAATTAAAACACAAAAGGAAGGATCCTAGAGACGTAATATACCTGCCAGCAGAATTAATCTATTTGTTTATTTTGTTTTAATTCAATTGTATATTTAAAATAGGAAAGTAGTTTAAGCTACAACTTTAGATTTTGCTTTAAAAGATCACTTCATAAAAAAATGAAAAGACAAGTTTTATACATGTGAAGACAACACAATTATAAATGTGTGCGTGTGTAACACAGAGATTGTGTCACCATAGTGTATATTTTCAAAGGGGGTTTGTATGTAAGTAGCTTGTACTCATGTGTATGCTATTTGAAAAGCATTGAGAGTAGATGTGCATTTTACATTTTGCATATACATTTTAGGGGTGTTCCAGGGCTGCGTTCAGAAGAATGCATGCATGTTTCTATTTTATATACATTATTGCTGTGGTTCGCACCTTTTAGCTTTCACAGAATACCTGGCCCAAGGATCACTTTGTTGATGTACACCAAGCATTTCCCCTCTCTACCTCCGCTATACAATTGGCATCAGCATCACCTTCCATCTCTCCCTACCCTTGGCACCATCACCTTCTCTTCCCTTCTCCCTTCTTCCTACCCCCTGGCATCATAATCACCCCTCTTCCCTGACATAATCTTCTTCATCCTTCCCCTCTCCTCCATCCCCTGGCATCATCACTTTCTCTAGCCCTCCTCCTTTCCCCTCCACCCTCTGCTATCATCATCATCACCACCTTCCCTCTCCCACATTATCATCTCCTTCCCTTTCCTTCTACCCCTCTCCCCCACACACTGGCATCATCTCCTTTTCTCTCTCTCTCTCTCCCTTATCACTAGCATCATCAGCCTGAAGTCCCCCATTTCCCTCTTACCCCACCCAGTCATTTTTTCAATTTTAAGATGATGACCATGTATAAATATATGCAAGTGAAAGACTTCTGCATGTCCCTCTGGCATGTTGTAAAATAGTAACTTACCTGTATAAATATATGCAAGTGAAAGACTTCTGCATGTCCCCCTGGCATGATGCAAAATAGTAACTTACCTGTATAAATATTTCCAAGTGAAAGACTTCTGCATGTCCCTCTGGCATGATGTAAAATAGTAACTTACCTGTATAAATATATGCAAGTGAAAGACTTCTGCATGTCCCTCTGGCATGTTGTAAAATAGTAACTTACCTGTATAAATATATGCAAGTGAAAGACTTCTGCATGTCCCTTTGGCATGTCGTAAAATAGTAACTTACCTGTATAAATATATGCAAGTGAAAGACTTCTGCATGTCCCTTTGGCATGTTGTAAAATAGTAACTTACCTGTATAAATATATGCAAGTGAAAGACGTCTGCATGTCCCTCTGGCATGTTGTAAAATAGTAACTTACCTGTATAAATATATGCAAGTGAAAGACTTCTGCATGTCCCCCTGGCATGTTATAAAATAGTAACTTACCTGTATAAATATATGCAAGTGAAAGACTTCTGCATGTCCCTCTGGCATGTTGTAAAATAGTTACTTACCTGTATAAATATATGCAAGTGAAAGACTTCTGCATGTCCCCCCTGGCATGTGGTAAAATAGTAACTTACCTGTATAAATATATGCAAGTGAAAAACTTCTGCGTGTCCCCCTGGCATGTGGTAAAATAGTAACTTACCTGTATAAATATATGCAAGTGAAAGACTTCTGCATGTCCCCCTGGCATGATGTAAAATAGTAACTTACCTGTATAAATATATGCAAGTGAAAGACTTCTGCATGTCCCCCTGGCATGTTATAAAATAGTAACTTACCTGTATAAATATATGCAAGTGAAAGACTTCTGCATGTCCCTCTGGCATGTTGTAAAATAGTTACTTACCTGTATAAATATATGCAAGTGAAAGACTTCTGCATGTCCCCCCTGGCATGTGGTAAAATAGTAACTTACCTGTATAAATATATGCAAGTGAAAAACTTCTGCGTGTCCCCCTGGCATGTGGTAAAATAGTTACTTACCTGTATAAATATATGCAAGTGAAAGACTTCTGCGTGTCCCTCTGGCATGTTGTAAAATAGTAACTTACCTGTATAAATATATGCAAGTGAAAGACTTCTGCATGTCCCTCTGGCATGATGTAAAATAGTAACTTTCCTGTATAAATATATGCAAATGAAAGACTTCTGCATGTCCCTCTGGCATGATGTAAAATAGTAACTTTCCTGTATAAATATATGCAAATGAAAGACTTCTGCATGTCCCCCTGGCATGTTGTAAAATAGTAACTTACCTGTATAAATATATGCAAGTGAAAAACCTCTGCATATCCCTCTGGCATGTGGTAAAATAGTATCTTACCTGTATAAATATATGCAAGTGAAAGACTTCTGCATGTCCCTCTGGCATGTTGTAAAATAGTAACTTACCTGTATAAATAAATGCAAGTGAAAGACTTCTGCATGTCCCTCTGGCATATTGTAAAATAGTAACTTACCTGTATAAATATATGCAAGTGAAAGACTTCTGCATGTCCCTCTGGCATGTTGTAAAATAGTAACTTACCTGTATAAATATGTGCAAGTGAAAGACTTCTGCATGTCCCTCTGGCATGTTGTAAAACAGTAACTTACCTGTATAAATATGTGCAAGTGAAAGACTTCTGCATGTCCCTCTGGCATGTTGTAAAATAGTAACTTACCTGTATAAATATGTGCAAGTGAAAGACTTCTGCATGTCCCTCTGGCATGTTGTAAAATAGTAACTTACCTGTATAAATATATGCAAGTGAAAGACTTCTGCATGTCCCCCTGGCATGTTGTAAAATAGTAACTTACCTGTATAAATATATGCAAGTGAAAGACTTCTGCATGTCCCCCTGGCATGTTGTAAAATAGTAACTTACCTGTATAAATATATGCAAGTGAAAGACTTCTGCATGTCCCTCTGGCATGATGTAAAATAGTAACTTTCCTGTATAAATATATGCAAATGAAAGACTTCTGCATGTCCCCCTGGCATGTTGTAAAATAGTAACTTACCTGTATAAATATATGCAAGTGAAAAACTTCTGCATGTCCCTCTGGCATGTTGTAAAATAGTAACTTACCTGTATAAATAAATGCAAGTGAAAGACTTCTGCATGTCCCTCTGGCATGTTGTAAAATAGTAACTTACCTGTATAAATATATGCAAGTGAAAGACTTCTGCATGTCCCTCTGGCATGATGTAAAATAGTAACTTTCCTGTATAAATATATGCAAATGAAAGACTTCTGCATGTCCCCCTGGCATGTTGTAAAATAGTAACTTACCTGTATAAATATATGCAAGTGAAAAACCTCTGCATATCCCTCTGGCATGTGGTAAAATAGTATCTTACCTGTATAAATATATGCAAGTGAAAGACTTCTGCATGTCCCTCTGGCATGTTGTAAAATAGTAACTTACCTGTATAAATAAATGCAAGTGAAAGACTTCTGCATGTCCCTCTGGCATATTGTAAAATAGTAACTTACCTGTATAAATATATGCAAGTGAAAGACTTCTGCATGTCCCTCTGGCATGTTGTAAAATAGTAACTTACCTGTATAAATATGTGCAAGTGAAAGACTTCTGCATGTCCCTCTGGCATGTTGTAAAACAGTAACTTACCTGTATAAATATGTGCAAGTGAAAGACTTCTGCATGTCCCTCTGGCATGTTGTAAAATAGTAACTTACCTGTATAAATATGTGCAAGTGAAAGACTTCTGCATGTCCCTCTGGCATGTTGTAAAATAGTAACTTACCTGTATAAATATATGCAAGTGAAAGACTTCTGCATGTCCCCCTGGCATGTTGTAAAATAGTAACTTACCTGTATAAATATATGCAAGTGAAAGACTTCTGCATGTCCCCCTGGCATGTTGTAAAATAGTAACTTACCTGTATAAATATATGCAAGTGAAAGACTTCTGCATGTCCCTCTGGCATGATGTAAAATAGTAACTTTCCTGTATAAATATATGCAAATGAAAGACTTCTGCATGTCCCCCTGGCATGTTGTAAAATAGTAACTTACCTGTATAAATATATGCAAGTGAAAAACTTCTGCATGTCCCTCTGGCATGTTGTAAAATAGTAACTTACCTGTATAAATAAATGCAAGTGAAAGACTTCTGCATGTCCCTCTGGCATGTTGTAAAATAGTAACTTACCTGTATAAATATATGCAAGTGAAAGACTTCTGCATGTCCCTCTGGCATGTTGTAAAATAGTAACTTACCTGTATAAATAAATGCAAGTGAAAGACTTCTGCATGTCCCTCTGGCATGTTGTAAAATAGTAACTTACCTGTATAAATATATGCAAGTGAAAGACGTCTGCATGTCCCTCTGGCATGTTGTAAAATAGTAACTTACCTGTATAAATATGTGCAAGTGAAAGACTTCTGCATGTCCATCTGGCATGTTGTAAAATAGTAACTTACCTGTATAAATATATGCAAGTGAAAGACTTCTGCATGTCCCCCTGGCATGTTGTAAAATAGTAACTTACCTGTATAAATATATGCAAGTGAAAGACTTCTGCATGTCCCTCTGGCATGTTGTAAAATAGTAACTTACCTGTATTAATATATGCAAGTGAAAGACTTCTGCATGTCCCCCTGGCATGTTGTAAAATAGTAACTTACCTGTATAAATATATGCAAGTGAAAGACTTCTGCATGTCCCTCTGGCATGTTGTAAAATAGTAACTTACCTGTATAAATATATGCAAGTGAAAGACTTCTGCATGTCCCTCTGGCATGTTGTAAAATAGTTACTTACCTGTATAAATGTTGGCCACTTCCACAAGCCGCCCCTGGCCTACCTCTTCTTTGCACTTTCAAATTTACTTGCAGACCCTGATTTGCATGTGTATGCTTTTTACTAAATAGCAAATACTCACATAAATGCTATTTTATGAGTGGACCTGCTATTTTTTATGAGTGTGCAACTTTTGAAAAGTTACCTTATAATGTATATGCCCTTTCAGGTGTATTTTAGTGCTGAAAATATATTTAATGATGTTGGCTCACATGTCTGTTAAAATCCCCCCGCTTACACAGTAGAAGGGCATTTGCTTGCATAGGCTCACATCTGCTTAAAATTGCATGCATATATGTGCACGCTCAGGTTATTTTATAACCTGCACTCATATACGTACCTTTGTTATAAAATGGCTGCATCCCTGGGCACGGGCTGATGAACATGCACAGATGTGCTCTCAGGCACCTGTTTAAAAGTTACCATCATATTGAATTATTTAATGGATGGGATTTAATAAAATTGCAGAAACTCTACAGGAGTTACATGAACAATATTAATCTTAAGATTCAGAAAACAAAAAACATGCTCTCTGTGTCCAGGGATCATATCCCAAATGTGCCTTAAACACTCCTGGCTCATCAGGTGATTTAGTTATTATTTATTTTCTTAAAAGGCTTTTATTCTGCATCTTCCTAATCTGTGTTCAGTGCAGACTACAATGTACACTGATAAAAGAAGATGATACATAAAACTATACTACAATGTGAAATTACAATATCATGTCAGAGATGAAGAAATCATTGCTCAAAAATTTAAAAATTAAGGTTCCTTGTAGATAATCCTTCTGTCATATGTTAAATTTCTACTGTCTTTATCTCACCTCCCAGTTTTGATCATCCTTGTTCATTGTAACTGCATTCTTTCCTCGCACAGGTTCCAGTTTTAAATTCTTTGTTTTCACCCCCCTGTTTATCTGTAAACCAGCATGATATGATTGTATCATGATTGCCGGTAAATAAAAACCCTAAATAAAATAAATAAATAAATAAGTGGTAGAATCAGATCTTTCATTATCATAAACTAGAATCTCTGCTAATGCTCTTCAACATGATACGTCCACAGATACAATTTGTAAACGCTCTTTAGCTGAGCGCACTCTTTATTTACCAGTTATTCTTTGATGTTACCGTAAGCCTGAAGAAAGGATCATCTATTCTAACTAGATAATTTCTTGATTAATTCAGCACTGGAACCAGATATCAAAGTGGCCCCCTTATGATTCATCCAGGACAAAATAAATAAAACATTTCCTACTTTTCTGTCATCTGCTAATGTGATCATCTCACTCATCAGACCAAGGGTCCATCAAGCCCAGCATCCTGTTTCCAACAGAGCCCAAAACTAGGCCACAAGAACCTGGCAATTACCCAAACACTAAGAAGATCCCATGCTACTGATGCAATTAATAGCAGTCAAAGGGGAATTACAAATGCAAGTCTGCTCTGAAAATTAGGACTATGTACAGAAACCCTGCCAGACTTGTACTCACACATGTTGCAGTTCCTCTAGAGCAGGTGCAAATGTGTGTGAATACATTTAAGTGTGTGCTTCTGAAAATCCAATGTAAACCCCTAAATGATTTCTCTACCCCATCCTTCGGATAGCATTCATTTGGGATTGTAAAAGTAAGCACTTAAATGACTTAGGGGTCATTTTCAAAACGGATCGCACACAAAAAGGGACTTTTCACATGCCATAACTAAAACGGGGTGGGTTCTGTGCGGCGTCCGCACTAGAAGGGGAGAGTTGGGGCGGCACCGGAGCAGATGCCGTGAAGACACTGCTGACGGTGAAAAGTTAAGGACCCTTTTTGCTGCCAGTTTCATGCCCAATAGCACCACCTTTTACAATGGTTCTATTGAGTGTGAAAGTCAGCAGCGATTGCACCGTGGAGGTGCGATCATTGTCGGCTTTTGCAGGCCCGCCCCCTGCATCGCCACCCCACCCCCCCATTACCGCGGGATTTTCTAAGGTCTGCGACCTTAGAAAATCCAGGCCTTAAGCTCCTACTATTATTCACAGCCCCCCCCCCCCCCCCCCCCCCCCGCCTGGCAATTTTTTAAAGCATGCATGTTACGATCCCGGTCACTAGACTAGTGACCGGGCACTTACCTCGTCCCGTTCCGCCGCGAAACCGCCAGGTTTTGGGCCCTCAGGACCGCATGGCAGCGGCGTCTCCACGAGGGAGACGCCGCCAGGAACTCCTCCCCCCAGCGGGGGAACGCGCGCGCGCGGGGACCAGCCTTTTCTGCTGCCAGCACCCGGATGTGCTGACACGCCCCCCGTGACGTCAGACGCCGACCGGGGGATTTAAACAAGGCACTTTCTTCTCCAAAGTGCCTTGCAACGAGGTTCCTGCTTTGCAGTGCTAGTTGCCATTGTTCCTGCTGGATCCTGCTTCCGCTGCCAGTTTGCCTGTTTGCCTGTCTCGACTCTTGCCTGGTTCTTCGACTTCTGCTTGTCTTCAGCCTGCCTTGACTCCGGTCCGTGTCCCTGTCTTCTGCTTGCCCGCCGCCTGCCAAGACTTCGGTTCGTATTCCACTCCTGGGTTTATTCATCCTCGCCTAAGTCCCAGCGGTCCGGGTTCCTACGGGCTCCTCCTGGGGGGACCTCGGACTTCCAGGGCGAAGACTCCTAAGTCCTAGCGACCCGGACTCCCACAGCTCCTCTGGAGGAGTCCCGGGTTTCCAGGTGAAGCTCCAGTTGCCCAGTGGGAGTTCTGCCTCCCGACTGCTCTCCTAGGGCAGTCGGCCTAAGGGTCCACTTCCGGATTTCGTCCATCATAACAGTTTGCAAGGCCATGGATCCGGCAGACCTCGCTGGTCTCCAAGCCATCCCAGGGCTGGCTCAGCGCCTGGTGCAGCAACAACAGGTTCTGGATTCCCTGGTAGCTACAGTAGAGCGGATGGCTACTCGTATGGACGCTGAACCTCAGGCACCTGCCCCAGTGGCTCCCTCTCCTCCAGTGGTTACGCTTCAAACGCCTACTCAGCTCCCAGCACCGTCGCGCTACGCAGGAGACACCAAGGGGTGTCGCGGTTTCCTGAATCAGTGTTTTGTGCGTTTTGCCCTGCTTCCCAACCAGTTTCCTACGGATTCAGTCAAAGTCGCTTATATATTTTCCTTGTTGGATGGGAAGGCCCTGAATTGGGCCTCGCCCATGTGGGAGAAAAATGATACCACGCTCACTAACTTGGATCTCTTCGTGGCTGGGTTTCGAGCAGCCTTCGATGAACCGGCCCGTCAGAACTCCGCCACGTCTGAGTTACTCCAACTCCGACAGGGGGCCCGTACCTTAGCTGAGTACGCCCTGGAGTTCCGCACCCTCGCCCTAGAGGTGGGCTGGCGTGATGATGCCCTCCGTGGGATTTTTCTTGAGGGGTTGGCGGGTCGGATTAAGGACGTCTTGGCCGCCAGGGATATTCCCGAGGACTTGAACTCACTCATCGACCTGGCTGGGCGTATTGACCAGCGTTTACAGCAAAGAGCCAGGGAAGTCCATCCTCCACGACGCACGTCACCGCTAGCACCGGCGATCCCACGTCCACTCACACAGTCGTCCAGATCTTCGGGCTCTTCGGCCGAATCTTCTACCGAAGAACCCATGCAATTGGGAAGAACTTCCCTGTCTGAGGAGGAGAGACGTCGCCGGCGGACTTTTGGATTGTGCCTATATTGTGGTGGTAAGGGACACTTCCTCTCTCAATGTAAGGAGAGGCCGGGAAACGCCCACGCCTAGGAAGGAAGGAGGAGTATCTCCTGGGCTGTTTTAACGCTGCTCCTCAATGTACCGTACCTGTGACTCTAAGGGTCTCTGGTGACTCTTTTCCTACGCAGGCTTTGATTGACTCTGGGGCCGGGGGTAACTTTATCACTCGTGAGCTGGTTCAGCAACTTCAGTTGGCCACGCTACCCCGTGACCCACCTATCCGGGTTACCTCCATTCTGGGAACTCCCTTGCCTGATGACATCACGGTGGTCACCGCCCCACTAAAACTTCGGACTGGTCTACTACACGAAGAAACGATCTCATTTCTAGTGTTGGAGAGATCAGTATACCCCATTGTCCTGGGTCTGCCTTGGCTGCAGCTACACTCTCCAGTGATTCGCTGGGATGACCTACAGATCACACAATGGAGTTCTCATTGCTTCCACCGTTGCATTCAGACAGCCGTGGTCCCGCCTATTCCCTTGGCCCATGCTGGGATGCTTCTTCCGAACCAGTACACTGACTTTTCTGACGTGTTCTCCAAGGAAAAGGCTGAACTATTACCAGAACACCGCCCCTTTGATTGTGCTATTGAACTGTTTCCTGGTACAACGCCACCACGGGGAGGGGTGTATCCTCTATCCCTTCCTGAAACTAAAGCTATGTCCGATTATATTAAGGAGAATATCGCCAAAGAATTCATCCGACCTTCTAAATCACCCGCTGGGGCCGGTTTTTTCTTTGTAGCAAAGAAGGATGGGTCTCTGCGACCCTGCATCGACTACAGGGGTCTGAATGCTATCACCAAGAAAGACCGGTATCCGTTACCACTGATTCCTGAATTACTGGACAGACTTCAAGGGGCCCGGGTGTTCACTAAACTGGACCTGAGGGGGGCATATAACCTGGTGCGCATCCGTCCCGGGGACGAGTGGAAGACTGTTTTCAATACCCGGGACGGACACTACGAGTACCTAGTTATGCCGTTTGGTCTCTGTAATGCGCCAGCAGTATTCCAGCATCTGATGAACGAAATACTCAGAGACCTGCTTAATTCCTGCGTAATCGTGTATTTGGATGATGTTCTCATTTTTTCACGTGACTTAAACACCCATCGACAACAAGTTCGGCAAGTACTCCAGATCCTCCGAGAGCACCATCTGTTCGCTAAATTAGAGAAATGCCTGTTCGAGCAGGACTCTCTACCCTTCCTGGGGTACATTGTGTCCGCCACGGGATTCTGCATGGACCCCGAGAAGGTAGCCGCTATTAAAAAATGGCCTCAACCGGTTGGCTTAAAGGCATTGCAACGATTTCTGGGTTTTGCGAACTTCTACAGACACTTCATCTCCGGATATTCACGGCTGGTAGCACCACTGACCGCATTGACTAAGAAAGGTGCAGACACTCAACATTGGACGCCGGAGGCTAGTAAAGCTTTTCAGGACTTAAAGGAGGCATTCCTTTTGGAGACCTGCCTCCGCCACCCAGATCCACTACGCCCTTTCGTAGTGGAAGTAGACGCTTCCAGTGTAGCGGTGGGAGCCGTTCTCTCTCAGTACTCTGACTCTGGAAAATTGCTACCCTGTTCCTATTTTTCAAAGAAGTTTACTCCAGCCGAAAACAACTACGGGATCGGTGACAAGGAACTCCTGGCCATTAAATTGGCTTTCGAGGAGTGGAGGCAGTGGCTAGAGGGGGCCCAACATCAGGTCACGGTATATACCGATCATAAGAATTTGGAGTTCCTATCACAGGCCCAACGCCTCAATCCTAGACAGGCTCGCTGGTCATTATTTTATAGCCGGTTCGACTTCATTCTAAAATACCGCCCGGCATCGAAAAATGTTCGTGCCGACGCGTTATCCCGGAACACCATCCTCGAGGAAGAAGAGGAGTCTTCACAGCATATCATTGATCCAGCAAAAGTTGTTATTGCTAGCACCAGCATTTCCTGGATTGACAAAGTAGTGGTTCCCCGACGAAATCGAAGACAAGTCCTAGAGTGGGCTCATGACTCCCTTACGGGGGGGTCATGCCAGACTAGGGAGAACTCTAACCCTCTTAAATCGATACTACTGGTGGCCAAGGGTGCGACAAGATGTGCAAGAGTATGTGGCCTCTTGTCCCGTGTGCGCCAGACAGAAACCATTAGTCGGCCGGCCGTGGGGGTTGCTGCAACCCCTGCCTATTCCCACAGAACCTTAGACCCATATTGCCACGGACTTCGTGGTTGACTTACCCCCGTCCGAAGGTCATTCGGCGATTTGGGTTACCGTTGATCGGTTTTCTAAAATGGTCCATCTGGTACCCCTGCCCAAACTCCCATCTGCTCCAGAATTGGCACGCCTATTTACCCAGCACATCTTCCGAGCACATGGTCTCCCACAGAGTATTGTGTATGACCGAGGTTCACAGTTCACTGCCCGCTATTGGCGGGCTATCTGCAAAAAATTTGGCATACAGCTAAATTTGTCCACAGCATTTCATCCCCAAACTAATGGACAAACAGAGCGTATGAACCGCTCCCTCAAATTATTTCTTCGTAGCTTCATCTCCGAGAGAAGAGACAATTGGGTTTCCCTATTACCGTGGGCCGAGTTTGCCTACAACAACCACCAGCATTCAGTTACGGGGCAGACACCGTTTCAGGTCGTCTTCAGACGACATCTCCAACCTCCGATACCACTGCCCTTGGAGGTTCCCTCACCAGCAGCCCAGTCAGGGGCTTCACAGCTCCATCGGCTCTGGAAGACTCTTCAGCAACGACTCTCCGCGGCAGCACAGAGAACACGTAAAATGGTAAATCGCCATCGACGGCCCGCACCAGAATTGGTACCGGGTACTAAGGTGTGGCTGAGTACCAAAAACCTGCACTTCCCAGGACACTTGCGCAAGCTACGACCCAGGTTCTGTGGTCCCTTCTCCGTGGCAGAGCGGATTGGCATGGTGTCCTACAGGCTACGTCTTCCTTCTTCTCTGCGCATTCACAATGTGTTCCATGTTTCCCTTTTGAAACCTGTAGTATACTCTCGTTTTCATCAGCCTAAGCCGGATGACATCTCTGCTTCTTCTCCTGGAGAGCCTGTTTATCAAGTGCATGAAGTTCGGGATGTCCGCTTCTCCAACCGCCGATGGGAGTATTTGCTGTCATGGGAGGGTTGCGGACCAGAGGAGGACTCCTGGGAACCTGCACGAAATATTTTGGACAAATCACTGCTGACCCAATTTCATTTGGACAATCCCGGGAAACCTGGTCCTCTTCGGAGGGGGCGTAAGAAGGGGGGTACTGTTACGATCCCGGTCACTAGACTAGTGACCGGGCACTTACCTCGCCCCGTTCCGCCGCGAAACCGCCAGGTTTTGGGCCCTCAGGACCGCATGGCAGCGGCGTCTCCACGAGGGAGACGCCGCCAGGAACTCCTCCCCCTAGCGGGGGAACGCGCGCGCGCGGGGACCAGCCTTTTCTGCTGCCAGCACCCGGATGTGCTGACACGCCCCCCGTGACGTCAGACGCCGACCGGGGGATTTAAACAAGGCACTTTCCTCTCCAAAGTGCCTTGCAACGAGGTTCCTGCTTTGCAGTGCTAGTTGCCATTGTTCCTGCTGGATCCTGCTTCCGCTGCCAGTTTGCCTGTTTGCCTGTCTCGACTCTTGCCTGGTTCTTCGACTTCTGCTTGTCTTCAGCCTGCCTTGACTCCGGTCCGTGTCCCTGTCTTCTGCTTGCCCGCCGCCTGCCAAGACTTCGGTTCGTATTCCACTCCTGGGTTTATTCATCCTCACCTAAGTCCCAGCGGTCCGGGTTCCTACGGGCTCCTCCTGGGGGGACCTCGGACTTCCAGGGCGAAGACTCCTAAGTCCTAGCGACCCGGACTCCCACAGCTCCTCTGGAGGAGTCCCGGGTTTCCAGGTGAAGCTCCAGTTGCCCAGTGGGAGTTCTGCCTCCCGACTGCTCTCCTAGGGCAGTCGGCCTAAGGGTCCACTTCCGGATTTCGTCCATCATAACAATGCATTCGTAGATAAATCTGGGATTTACACTTCTTAATCCTTTTGAAAATCAGACTCAATTTGTTTCAATTAGTCATGATTTTTTGTGGAAACTTCAATATATTACAAACACTGGAAATGCCTAGGCTATCCCTTCTTAAATGTTCCTGATTGTTAATAGAGCAGGACATTTTCAAAATACACCAGCGTAAATTTAAATTTTGCCAGATAAATAGGCTACCTGAAAGCTGCCCACTGCTAACCCTGCTAAACTATGTTTGGGTTTGCACCCAACTCCGGTTAGTGCACGCTAACTCCCTAATAATGTGCACTAACTCTGCCATGTTAGTGCGCACTATCAGGAGTTAGAGCACACTAACACCCATTAGTGTGCACTAACACGAACATTTGGGCCCCCCGAAAAAAACCCGAAACTTGGAAAACATGAAATTCCCAAGGGGGTACCCCAAAACGAAGCCTGACATTAAATTTAAACCCGAAGCACATCTCTAATCCCTGTCTCTGGATCCAATAGCTCAGATTTTTCAATTTGTCTAAAACTTATTTTTACCAAGATATATTTCATTTACAAATGCCCTTTGTTTTTAATTTAATCACCTCATTTAATAAAACCATGAAACTGTCTTTATGTATTTAAATAATGGGTGACTATCGAGTTGATCCAGTTGAAGTAGTGTTTGCTACAATGTGGTGAAAACCCCCTGGGATAATCCCTGCAAGCTCATTGGGTGTCACAATATGTGGTAGGGGGGTCACATGACTAGGAGGGACCCAAGAACCAAATTACAGTGGCAGAGAGATGGAAGACCTGCCAGGACAGGACAGAAGGGGCATTGCACAACTGGATCAATACAACATATGCTCCACTTGTCAGAGATAACATCAGTACAACTTAAAACTGAAACTTCTCAACCTCTACTTTCTCCTCTTAACTCTTTTGGGGATAGTGGACATTCTTCCTGCGGGTGTGCATGAAAGGTTCCTATGATCACTTAATATATTTATATATTAATCCCTGCTCTAATCCAAAGAAGGCATTGCCTTAGTTTTATGCACCCCTGTTTGTGTGTGGATTGTTTAATATGTGCCAGCCAAAAGGAATGAGGATCTCATGAGGGATGTTGGTTTGACTGATTAGAGTGAGGAATAAGCCTAAGTTTGGAGGCTTCCTGGAAACATCTGCCAGAGTGATCTAGTGATGACAAATTTATTTTTGCTTCCAGTTCCCAGCTGTGGTGTCTTAACAAAAAAGTCTCTATCATGTGTGAAAAATCATCAGGATATGGGACGTTTGGGTGCTTCAGCAGTGGTACACATCTGGGATCATGGAACTAATCCATGTGTGTTGCATAGATATCTAGATAAGCCTCCTACTGAGCTAATATCTTGTGTTAGAGAAAACCCCTGAGTACACCCAGTGAAAGCAGAAAATTCCAGTAGATTTACCCTGAGTCTGCATAGACCTCCAGGGCTGCGACAGGGAACAATGCTAGAATAATGACAAAGTTTCTAGTCATATCCAAATAGCACTTCTTATGGAGTATGAAGGATAGCACAAGTGCTCTGTAACTTCCCAGAGGACAGATACACTCTGGACTCTGGTCTTCTTATGTGAAACTTTATTATTCACAGGGCAGTAGATCAACATAAACAGTTTATTTTCATCAACATCCACATTCAGCCTTTACATTCTGGACAGAGATGTGTCAGTAGCTGCCTTCTCCCGGAGATGTGGGAAATGTCTGTTCCCTTCTAGGCCCAGACTCTTATTCCTGCAAGCAGGGAACTTCACCCACAGTGCTACCTGCATGCCTAATATTTAAGGCGGACCAGGCCAGATGCCTTGACCAGTATTCTTTAAGGAGAGATTTTAAGGACACTCCTTCTCATACCCTCCTTCTCAGCTCGGACCTGTCAGGTCGAGCATCTTTACCCAGCATGAATTCCTTCCAGAGATGTGACTTAGCTCTCTCATTGTGAGACCAAAACAAAGTCAGCCCTTCGGAATCTGACATAACCTTCAGTTTTATATATTTTCTATGGAATTCTTCAAATATTTTGCCCAGTAAACTCAGGGATACCCTTAAATGTGCCTCATTATTCACCACTATCCACTGTGCTCTTTGGCCAGTGTCCCCACTCTTTATTTTTTATGAGTTCAACAGAAGTTCCAAGTTCCAGTTCTCCTTCTCGAGGCAGATTATATCTGTTACTCCTAAGATGACTTCCTTACACTCCTTGGGGAATTAACTTTTTTACTCTTCTCAGTGCTCTATATAAACATTTAGCAGTAAACTGCCTCTTTGGGCAGGAGTCACACAACAAACTTTTATTCTCTTCTCTAGTTTCTTTTAACTTTTGGATTCTTGGGTTTCTGCCTGTGCAGTCACTCAGTGCAGAAATCACCAAACTGACACCATATGTGGGATAGCACAAGCAAACTTTAGCTTCCAAGAGGAGAGAGACACACAGGACTCTTGGTCTTCTTCCATGAAATGTTATACTTCAAACATCAATAGTTTAACATAAACAGCTTACTTTCTGGAACATTCACATTCACTAATTATCTTCTGGACAGAGATGTGTCAGGAACAGACTTCTCCTGAGCATGGGGCCTGTCAGTTCCCCTTTGGACCTAGATTCTTATTCCTACTTTCAGAAGATCCACCCACAGTGTTCCCTGCGTACCTAACTGTTAACGTGAACCAGGTCTAGTTCATAGAAACATAGAAACATAGAAACATAGAAATGACGGCAGAAGAAGACCAAACGGCCCATCCAGTCTGCCCAGCAAGCTTCACATTTTTTTCTCATACTTATCTGTTTCTCTTAGCTCTTTGGTTCTATTTCTCTTCCACCCCCACCATGAATGTAGAGAGCAGTGATGGAGCTGCAACCAAGTGATGGAGCTGCAACCAAAATCCCTTCTTCAACAATACTGTTGAAGAAGGGATTTTAGAGACACTACTTCACAGAGCTGTACGTTTGAAGCTGTTTACTTACTTAGGGGCCGATGCAATAATTTTCGAGGAAAGCAGGCACTGACTTTTCAGCGCTTGCTTTCTTAACGCATGCATAGCACTCACAATGGGGCTCCATGCAATAACCAAATTAGGTGGTCATGCTAGGAAGGAGGCGCTAGGGTCGCTTATGTGACTTTTGTGCCTCCTTGCTAATGCGACCCCGCGGCAGCTGCCGGTTATGAAGACCGACACCGGTAAACTCGGCATCGGTTTTCATAATGTGCCATCTTCCAGTAAAGAATACGGACACTGATAAACTCGGCATCCATTTTCATTCCTGGCAGATGGATGGTTATGAAAACTGATACCGAGTTTACCGGTGTCAGTCTTCATAACTCGGCATTCTGCAGAGGTAACTTTTTTGTTGTTTTTTTTTACTGAAGAAGTACAGAAAAACAGTTTTTCTGCTTTTCTGTACTTCTTTTAAAATTGATCAGCTATTAACACCTGCTCCAGGCAGGCATTAATATCTGAGTGATAAATATACATCTGAGATGCACATTTATTTTATTGCATGCAGAGTGAATGAGTAATAGCCTTATTCTCATGCATTTGCATGTGATGAACGCTATCTCATTCAGTCCGTATCAGATGCGTGTTAAATAGGCTGAGCTCACTGTATTGCATTGGCCCCTTAAAATGCTATTTCACTGGGTAAAAATACTGTCTGGAAATTCTTGAGTAAAAAGCATGTATGAAAATCCATGGCAAACATACATTTAGTCAGGATATGGGTAGATGTTCCCTATCTGAAAAAAAAAAGATTCACATTTTTTTAATATTGAAAAGGACATGGTTGAAGGGAAGCTCAGTAGGATGCATAAGTGATGTTTGCATGCCTCATTTCTTTTGAATTTATTTATTCTCCAGCATCCCTCAGAAGATCAGAAGTGAGAGCTCTCCACTCTGCTTGCTGTACATTTACCTGCTAATTAGTTTTTCTGTGACTGCCTAACCTCTCACACATCCTTCCCAAGATGGTAATTTTCAGAAGTGTGCATTCATCTACACCATAATTTCATCCCTCTGATATTGCTATAGATGACTTGGTGAGAGGGAGGATGTGAAAACGGATAGGATAATGGATGATAAATGATTTATAACTAGTATCAGCTGCTACTTATGACTTTGAGAAGAATTAAATGACTGAGGGGCAGATTTTAAAAGCCTACATGCACCAGGCCTATTTTCAAAAGGCCCAGCAGTGCATGTAAAGCCCCAGGATGTGCGTATGTCCTGGGGCTTGAAAAAAGGGGTGGGGCGGGACCGAAGCCTTCAGCACAGAAGTAAAGCGGGGGATTGCGCGCCAGCAGCTGGCCGGTACACGCAAGTTACACCTGCCAGAGGCAGGCGTAACTTATATAATAAAGGTGGGGGGGATTTAGGTAGGGCTCAGGGACGGGTTAGATAGGGGAAGGGAGGGGAAGGTGGGGGGAAGGTGGGGGGAGCCGAAGGAAAGTTCTGCCGAGGCTGCCCAATATCAGAGTGGCCTTGGAGGGAATGGAGGTATTAAAATCTGGCCCTGAGTGTTTTTCAACACTGATAGCAATAGGCATGACTGGAGCTACCTTTATATTATTGTTTTCAATATTCATTGAATTGCAATGTTTTAATCTCTTTCTTCATATCCTAACAGATTATGGGCGCTGAAACAATGGAGATAGAGAATAAGACAGGGACAACAGGATTCATTATTCTGGGCTTTAATAAATATTCTCATGAGAAAACCTTAATTTATGTAATAGTTTTACCAGCCTTCTTTATCTCTATTCTGGGAAACCTTGGGTTTCTAACCTTAATGTGGTCTGACCATCATCTCCACAAACCCATGTACTTCTTCCTCAGCAACCTGTCCTTCATCGATATCTGTAACACCTCAGTCACTCTCTCAACATTGCTGCAAAGTCTCTTTAAAGGAAAAATATTAATTTCCTTCTCTCTATGTATGACACAACTTTGCTGTTTCCTAAGTTTAACAAGTACTGAATTCCTCCTTCTCACTGCCATGGCCTATGACCGCTATGTGGCAATCTGCAACCCCTTACGATACCCACTCATGATGAGTAAAAGAATCTGTATCTTATTGATGGCTGCTTCATGGATAGCTGGATCTCTGGATGAAGTTCCTATTGAAATGTTCATATCTCAGTTCTCCTATTGTGGCTCCAATGAGATTAACCACTTCTTCTGTGATCCCAATGCACTGCTAAAGTTATCTTGCAGTGATGCTCATAACTTTGAAATACTTGTACTTTCTGAAGGAGCATTTTTGTCTCTCATCCCATTTCTTCTAACTCTGTCATCCTACATCTTTATCATTGTAGCCATCCTGAAAATCCACTCTTCTGATGGGAGAAGCAAGGCCTTCTCCACCTGCTCCTCCCACCTCACAGTTGTTCTTCTATTTTATGGGACAGTTTTGTTTGTATACATGAGGCCAAGCTCAATGCAATCACCAGAGCAAGATAAAATGTTTGCCCTCCTGTACACAGTACTCACCCCCATGCTAAACCCCATGATTTATAGTCTAAGAAATCAAGAAGTTAAAAATGCCCTAAGAAAAATTATCATTAGAAAATAATATGAAAGGAAAAAACCTCTCTCTCTGCATTCCATCTGAAATGCCATCAGGAATAAACACTCGTCTGACCCATGTTTGTACTGCCACTTATGGAGTGAAAGTGAAACCATGAAAAACTGTTGAATTTATTTATTTTGTTGGGTTTTTTTGTTTTTAATAATGGATCATGAAGAAGGAGGCCATTACTCCATCTGACTTGGCAATAGTGATCACAACATGATCAATTTGTTTTTAATTACTGGAGGGAGGACACTAAAGAAATTTACTGTAAATGCATTTAACTTTCAGAAGGGTGATTAAGATAAAAATGAGGAAAATGGTTAGGAAAAACATAAAAGAGCAAAATTAAACCGGAAAACTTTAAAAGCTCCGTGCATGCCAAAACCAGGAGATACACACACACACAAGCTGGGCTGGCTGTCACCGAGAGGATTTTAAAGCCTGCCTGAGGATGTGCATATCTCCCTCAGTGTGCACAAGTAAGAAGTTTAGAGAAATGGGGTAGAGCATGGGCATAGACTGGGTGGTGCATGGGCATATTGGGACCTGGCCAAGAAACGTTTGCATAAATACTTATACATTCTTGCATGCACTGGGGTTTCCTGCCATGTAAATTTGCTCCTGATATGGATGGTGTGGAAGTAGTAAAACAAAAAAGAATATAGGTAAGTCAGTGTGATTTTAAGGGTGGGGGATAAAGGGGGTAAACCTTGTTGGTTGCTGTTTGAGTCCATGTCCCTGTTACCTCTTGCCATTGAAGCAGAGAGCTATATTGGAGTTGCATCACAATTATCAGGCTTATTAGTTAAGGGTAGTAACAGCCGCATCAGCAAGTTATCCTCATGCTTATTTGTTTTCTCAGATCGTAAAATTCAATGTCATTGTTGGTTGCTGTCTGAATCTAATTCCCCTTTTCCCTTTCCCCCCTGCCGTTGAAGCAGAGAGCATTGATGTAGTTGTATCAACAGTAGGAAGACTTATTGGGTAAGGGTAGTAACCACCACACCAGCAAGTTACCCCCATGCACTCTTTACTTCGTTCCCATCCCGTGGCCTGTAGGGAACCACAGTGTTTATCCCAAGCCCCTTAAAAAAACAGTAAAAGATTCAAAGGGGCATGGGATAAACACTGTGGATCCCTGAAGACTAGTGGATTGGAAATGAATAAAGTGCATCAGGGTAACTTGCTGGTGTGGCGGTTACTACCTTATATATAGATACATAGCTATAAAAATATAAATTAAATTCTTCAGAGAACTGGACCGAAAATATGTGTTTGTCAAATTGGTCACTCAATCATCAGTCACCAGATAAAGTTCTTCTTGTTGGATCAGACCATTAATTAAACTCAAGTAGGCAATGTATATATTGACATTGAATTAGAATGAGGTCTTTAAATATTAAGGAATTAATTCAGAAGATCTTGATGCGGAGAATCTGGATGTTAAAGGCCAGATTTTGAAAGACAAGTGCACATAAAATCCGGGGTTTATGCAAGTGGCCGGGCCTTGCACGTGGCGCATGAATTTTTAAAAGGGCCTGGCCACGTGTGTAAACCCCGGTACGCGCACAAGTGCTGGGCCTCTTCAAAGGGATGGGCTAGGGAATGGGGAGAGTGGGGAGGGGCAGGGAAGGGCAGGACAGAGGCCTTTCTGGGGAAGCATGCGCTGGCATCCGGCTGGTGTGCATAAAAAAACAGGTGAGGTAGGTTAGCTTTAGGAGGTGAGGAGGAGAGGGTTAGGGAAAGGAAGGTTAGGTAAGGGGTTAGGGTAGTTCCCTCCCAGTCCGCTCTTTAATTGGAGTGGACTGGGAGGGAACTGGGGAAGGCCTGATTGCATCGCTGCATGGATTTTTCATAAATTCACCCCCTTTGCATGTGCCGCTCGCACAAGCGCATGCAGATTTTAAAATCCGGCGTGCATGTGCACGTGGCCACCTGATTTTATGACATGCGTGCGCTGGCACACACACGGACACGTGCACGCATGTTATAAAATCTACCCCTTAGGGATCTCAGAAGGAGTTTATGAATGACTAACTGAATCCTAGGACCATCTCTCTCTTTCACTCTGTCTCTTATTCTCTGTCATTATTACTATTAAGACTGAAATGGTCTCTTAGCTTCTTTCCAGAAGGCTTCTCAGGGAATGATACCTACTTATTAAACACCACACAATAATCATTACATGGTGTCACCTATAAACTACACAGAAAATATATCCAATTATTTTAAAAAAGTATTATCTTAGATTTTCTTAAAACTGTGTAAACTCTATAGGAGTTACAGGATGTGCACAATAATAATCAAAAGATTTAGAAATAAGAAAAACACTGTAAGTTTCCAGGGATCATGTCCCAAATGCCCCTACCAGCTAATTTATATAGTCCTAGCTTATCAAGCAAGCCATACCAGAGATGAAGAAACCATTGATGAAAAGGTAAATGATGAAGTCAAACCTTTATTAAATTTAGATTAGAACCTTTTTTTATTCCTCCAATGTGCGGCATCCTCAGATATAATTTTACAAATCTCTTATGGTGAGTGCGCTTGTCATGTTATTCTTAAGTAGAATTGTAAGCCTGAAATAAGGATGATTGTTTTTAATTAGGTAATTTCTGGACTGATTAATAATTGGTTTCTGATATAAATGTATCTTCATCTGGAGTGTCCCTAATAACTTTTGTGTTAGGTATCAGGAAGGCATGAGGAGTGTGATAGGTGAAGGTTTTTCCCACCCAGATTAATGCATATGCACACACCAGGCACATGTGCTCATGTGCCTAAAAGTAGGGTCCATTAGTTCTGGGTGAGCTTCTTGTTAATAATGTCTATGGGACAGACATCGACTCCACAATCCCAATTAGCATTAGAATTAGGTCAGCGTTAGAGTATCAGGATCTGAACTGTGATTCAGGAGGGCTCAAAACTGACCTGATGAACCCTCAACTGAACTTTAAGACACATTAGCAACTTAGGGATAAAGAGGGAAATTTAGCTGAATCAGTGATATCTCAGCATGAATTAACTAATATATTTTATTGTAACCCTAATGCAATGGTACTGACCAACTCTATTTTGTCTGATTTAAAGAAGGTCATGAGATAGGATTGTCCATTCTCTCCCTTCCTTCTCTTTATCATCCCAATCATAATCCTTTGACTATTCAACTGCTGTGAAGGTATAATTGTTAATAAGAAAATTCTTAAGATAATATTATTTGCTGATGAACAATTATTGCCCAATAAAAATAAATATAATACCACAGTACATTAATTTGTATTTTGGATAATTTTGGGGCTTAATTCATTTCAATAAATAAATGCCATATCCTCACATCCTGAAGTTATGAAAAGAAGGAAGGAGTTGTGTGCCGTTATTCAGTGCAATCTTGATAAAGTTATGTGGGTAAGACTGGCCATGTCAGAGGATTGTCCTAAGGTTATCTGAATTACTTAATTCAGGTACCTTCCTCTTTAGCGTGTTATATTTGACAAAAAAACATAATTGGTTATATTCTACTAAATATTTGAGGAAAGTTATATAGAAATATGTATCTGGAAATGTTCCTGCTATGGCATTTGCTGAATATGGACCTCTAATTGTTTAGCTATCTAGGTACTAAATAATATGTTTGTTTTATGACTTACTTAATCAATTAGTACGTGACAAAATAACTTCAAAGATGTGACAATACAGGTAATATTTTTATCCATTTTGTGAAGAAATTCCTGTGTAGGTAACAAAGAGTGAAATTAAAGGAGTGAAAAGGACAATTATGGAATTCCTGAGGAAAGCAAAGGAAAATAGATTAAGTCTTTCCGCACAGTCAGTATCCCCCATATATCCAAGGTTTCTGGTTGGGAACCAATATAACATACATATAAAACCTATTAACATATCAAATCAAAACCATTAACATGGGTAACATACATAAAAATAGAGGGTGGTATTAAACTTCCCAGATATGGGAGCCAATGCAATATAAGTTATGTGAAATATGCTACTTACCGAGAGTGAACATACATAACATACATATTAGCATGCTGGGTTCATTTTTGTTCTTGACTTTTCCTGCTGGCTTCCAAGGGGTTTACAACTAGGAGGCTGATGTACTATGGAATGGTGAACTTTGCTAAATTGAGTTATGCTTTAAAATTAATTTTAGTGTGATGATTCATGCTATGTGCTATTTTAACATTCCTCATTTTACTTTTGTTCCACAAAAAAGTTTTAATGTTTACTTTCTCTTTTACTAGTTTTCATACAAAGTTGATATTAATTAGTGATGTCAATTTTAGGGGGCATTCCTGGCATGTTTTTAGGACAATGATGGAAACCTATGCATGTTGCCTTCCAGTAAAAATCTGCTGCCTTCAGAAAATGCAGGTGCAAAGACTGTACCTAATTTTTATCTTGGTGACAAGTAGATGTTTTTCAATTGGGGCCTTATCCCAGGGAAAAATTAGTTACAAGGCCCCAGGGGTAAAAATATATATATATTTTTTTTTTTATTTTTTATTTTTTATTATTTATTTATTTATTTATTTTTATTTTTATCTTTATTTTATTTTCTTTCCTTTTTTATTGGTTCTTCCGCTATTCTCCACTCCTATTTCTACTTATCTTCTTTCCTTCTCCCTAACTAAGCTTAGTACAAGGACAACAAATTGTTGGTTTTCATTTGTTAGACTTTATTACTTATGACCTTCATTACTATGTTACCCAATTCTTATTTACCGTGATTACTATGTAATTCAAATTGTATACTTGGTTTTTCTTCTCTTTGACTATGTTACTTAAAGTTGCATAAATGTTCATTGTTTCATGTAATGCCATCAGGCAAATTTCTTTTTGTTCTATGTAAACCGGTTTGATTTGCATCTAATGTAGGAAGATCGGTATAAAAAAACAAAAAATAAATAAATAAATAAATAAATAAATATACTGATAGACTGTGCAGCTGGCTGAAATGTGTCCTTGAAACATTAGGGAAGACTTGGACAGGAACAAACCCCTATCATTGCATCTGTGTGATATCTGCATACAGTTTTGATGAAGATCCTCGCTTCAGTTTGTTTTTATTACATTTATGTTATTTTTTCTAAAATATATTTATTTGGGTGTAGCTCAAAGTGAGTTAATGTTGTACCAGTTCTTTCTTATGATATATACCAGATATACCAGTTCTTTCTTATGATATATTTCTTATGAATCTATTTCTCGGAATACGTCTCATGCCCATCGATTTTGTACTTTGACTCGGCTACTTATGTAATTAGCTTTTGTAAATAGTTGTGATTTTTGCTGATTTTGCTGTATCTATTTATTGATATCACGGACGCTCGCGTCATAGTCAGCTCTATACCCTATCCCACTTTTAACCACCTTGTTCTCAGTTACATGTAAGGGCCCTGCCCAAAAGTTAACCTGTTTTTTCAATGTTATATGTAAGGGTTCTGCCCATTTGTTCCTTTTTAACTGTAAACCGATGCGATGTGTAAACGGTCATCGGTATAAAAGAAACTTTAAATAAATAAATAAATAAATAAATAATAAATATTTCAGTTCAATGTTCTGTACCCTCCTTAAGCCTCTAAATGAATAGACAGTTTATAAATTAAAGCAATAACTAAAGGGGTTTAAGAATGTAAGAACAGAAAGATCCAAAAAACAACACGGAAGCCAATTCAGTTGGCTGTATAGCAGTGACGAAATAGGAATCGGATGATGGAAAAGCCTTTTATTACAGTATGCCCGATTCTGGCCGAGTTTCGCTCTTTTACATAGAGCTGCCTCAGGGGCAATTTAATATTTCAGGATCAAAATATGCCTGCAGGGCTATTATCACAAAGACAGAATCTGAACAATAGTCTATATCTGCTTTATCTTCAACCGCCACTTAAAATAGTATTGTAATACCGCAAAGTAACTGGTTGAGCACAAGATTATTCACGTGTAACAATGTAGCTGCAAAATCTGACAGCAACAGTTCATGCGAATTTCGCATAGACTATTGTTCAGCTTCTATTTCTGTCTTTGTGACAATAGCCCTGCAGGCTTATTTTGATCCTGAAATATTAAATTGCCCCTGAGGCAGCTCTATGTAAAAGAGCGAAACTCGGCAGGAATCGGGCATACTGTAATAAAGGGCTTTTCCAGCATCCAATTCCTAGAACAGAAAGATCTCCATGCTGTGCCAGACCAAAGGTCCATCAAGCCCAGCATCCTATCTCCAGCAGTGCTCATGGTATGGACGCACCATAAAACAATTCAGAAGCAATATTACATTTACAGTTTTGTTCTCCTTTCCATTCAGAATAATTCCTAGCAGTCTATTGCTTTTTTATCCTCCGCCCCACACTGAGCTGAGGATTTCTATCAGCATTGTCCACAATAGACCTTACGATGGTCCTCATTAGGTTCTGCTTTCCATCTTCAAGGATGACTCTTTGGTTTTAATTGCCTCTTTCACAGCATCATTTAGTCAATATGGGAGATGCTTGTTCTTCTTTTGACATTTCTTGATTTATGGAATGCATTTTATGTGAGCTTCCAGGATAGTAATTTTAAGCAGTCCATATGCCCCATGCAGATTTTTAATAGAGATGAGCAATGTTTTTATTTTTTCATTTCGGGCTTTGTTTTCAGGCTCCCATGGGAAACATCGTTTTTCCGCGTTTTTTTCTTCGTGGGACCCCAATTTTTGGGTTAGCGCACACTAATGTTTTAAAGTGCGCACTAACCCGAAATACAATTTTTTCTGAAATTTTGGAAAAATTATTTTCAGTTTTCATTGCCCCCGAACCATGCTGATTTAGACAATTTCATTGAAATTGTGTAATTTGGGAAAAACTAATGCACATCTCTAGTGTATACTGTTATTTTCCTTCATTTCTATTTTATTATCTGCACTTCTGTTTCTCTTTCAGGTGGCTTTGGACTTTAACGATAGAGAAGGGAATGTGCATTTGTTCAAAAAAGTAGTGAATGAGGCCAATTTCAGTTTCTTCCAAATGTTTCTGCTCTGAAAATACTCCACAGATTGAGCATATTTTCATATTTGTGGCCAAGCTTTGAAACCTGCTGGGTATTGGATCCTGCCTGGGGTTGGGGGCAGGGACAGAATCAGGTCCAGGATCAGGGCTGGGGCCAGGCTTGTTCAGAGCAGGCCCTAGTGCTGGGTCAGCCTTGGTGCTAGGCTGATTCTGGGCAGCCCTGATACCAGTTTTACTGGTTTTTGGATAGAGAGTGAGGCTCAAAGGAGCCTGGTGAGGCCAATTTTTATTGTATTCATTTCAGGATTTGTTTGGTTTTATGGATTTATTTTTTGTGTTTGTTTTATTTGCCAAATTGCCCCCCCCAAAAAAAAAAACAATTAACCAATCAAAAATTGAAAAATATCTGAATCCACTTAGCATGACGGAGTACTCATAAGCAGAATATAAAAGTTTTAAATAAATAAATAAATACATAAATAAATAAATAAATGAATAAATAGATAAAACAAAAAAATGAGGGCTGCCCATCCCTAATTTGAATTAGTTAAATAAAAATTAAAAGGAAATAGAAAGGAACCACATCCTTTTCCCCAATCTACTGAGGTAATAGACTAGAAATGGAGAATGTTCTAGAAGTAAAATGTAGTATCTGTAAGTCAGGCAGATAAAGGATCAATTACCCTGATGTCATTCACTAGGCACTATGGTAGAATAATAGATAATTATGTATACAGGGAAGGAACATTTCAAAGCAGCTCGCAGGTGCACATTTGCACTCATATGTCAGCTTGCGCCTAGGGATGTGGCCATTTTATAACTTACGCATGCTTAGTGAAGCAGGATATAAAATAATCTGACCACACACATATTTGCACCAAAGGTTAAGTGTGCGTGTGCATGCAAATCCAACTTCTACTGCATAAGTTGGGGGATTTTAAAAGTGGTGTGTGCTGACACCATTGCCAGATAAATCAGTTTGTCCCCAGTTCACCCAGTTAAGAGACAGGTCTTCCAAACCCTCCTGGTTTAATAGCCTTCATTCTCCCCAATTAGCTCCAATCCTTAAAACCTCACAGATTTGCCTAGTTTTTAATTGTATAATTACATCTCTTCCATAGTGGAAGTAAACTTACACAGCAAGGGATCTGGGTACATGCCCAGACACATAAGTATTTGCACACACATTTCTGGTTAATGCCCTGAAACACCCATGGGAGATACACACGTATCCGGGCAGCATTTAAAATCTGCTCAGCGTAGTCAAACCTGACTTATTCGTGCATCCCCTAATTAATGCGCACTCCGGGCTTTTAAAATTCACCTTTAACTTTGCCCTGGCTATTCTGTTTGTGGGAATGTTTTCTGATACATTTTTTGGTGTCAGAGTTGCTATTTTCTATTTTCTATTCTTAATTCTGTCTCTACTTCTTCCTTTCACCACTGCATGGAACATGTCCACAGGAAAATGGAAAGTCTCATAGATGTGACATAATTTCTGCTTCTAGGGTTCTCAGAAACCTCAGAGCTCTCTCTCTCTCTTCACCCTCTTCTCATTCCTCTTAGCTGATGACTGTGCTGGGGAACCTCCTCATTATGGGGCAGGTTTTAAAAGCCATGCGCGTGTAAATCCAGCCATATTTACACGCGCAGGGGACTTGTGCGCCTATGTTGCATAGGCCGCCGGCACGCGCAAAGCCCTGGCACGCGTGTAAGTCCTGGGGCTTTGCTTGGGACGGCGTGTCAGTGGCATGTCAGGGGCATGTTTGGGGCGGCGCTGCATTTGGGGTCATTCCGGGGATGGGGCCGTGGGCGTGGTGCTGGCCCAGGGGCATTCTGGGGGCATGGCTGAGGCCTCCGAACCAGCCCCTGGGCCGGGGAATGGTGCACAAAGGTAGGGGGGATTTAGTTAGGGCTGGGGGGTGGGTTAGATAGGGGAAGGGAGGGGAAGTTGGGGGGAGGACTAGAAAAAAGTTCCCTCCGAGGCTGCTCCGATTTCTGAGCGGCCTTGGAGGGAACGGAGGCAGGCTGCTTGGCTCGGCAAACACAAGTTGCACAATTGTGCAACCCCCTGCACTTGCTGACCCTGGATTTTATAACATGCGCATGGCAGCATACGCATGTTATAAAATTGTGCATAGATTAGTTCTCACCGGGTTGTGCAAACAAATCTACGCCCGCTCAAAACTGTAAAAATCTACCCCTATCTGTACAATATGAGACGATCAACATCTTCACATCCCCATTGATTTCTTCTTGACCAACTTGTCCATCATAGATATTTGCTCTTTCACCATTTTTATACCACAAATTAATGCATTCCTTCTAACATAAATGATTAAAATATATTTTGTGCAATTTATTCTGCAGATATACTGCTTTGTGGCTTGTGCAGATTCAGAATTTGTATGTCTTAGTGCGATGACATGTGATCATTACATTGCAATTTACAATCTCTTACATTGCCCATCATCATGAATAAGAAGGTCTGTGCTCTTCTGGCAGTGTTCTCAAGGATAGCAGGCTTTGTAGAGGCACTGCCACACTCTATCATTATAGTCCAGCTTTCTTTTTATTACTCCAATATACTCAATCTCACAACACTGATGAATCTTTCCTACATAGATATCTCAAAATTTTTGAAGCTCTGACTTTTTTAGTATCAGTATTTTCAGTATTTAATCCATTTCTCTAAATATTCACATCTTACATGTTTATCATCCTCCACCATAGTCAGGATCCATTCCAAAGATGGGGAAAAACAAGGCCTTCTCCAGCTGCTCCTCCCACCTTACAGTCTAGGGACGTGAATCGTTTTTTGACGATTTAAAATATCGTCCGATATATTTTAAATCGTCAAAAATCGTTAGGGCCACGATACAATACCAATTCCCCCGATTTATCGTCAAAAAATCGTAAATCGGGGGAAGGGGGAGGGCAGGAAAACCGGCACACTAAAACCCCCTAAAACCCACCCCCGACCCTTTAAATTAAATCCCCTACCCTCCCGAACCCCCCCCCCCAAATGCCTTAAATGACCTGGGGGTCCAGCGGCACACTAAAACCCCCTAAAACCCACCCCCGTCACACTAAAACCCCCTAAAACCCACCCCGACCCTTTAAATTAAATCCCCCACCCCAAATGCCTTAAATTACCTGGGGGTCCGTAGCGGCGGTCCGTAGCTTAAATTACCCCCGGGTCCGTAGCTAAATCGAGGGAAGGGCGAGCGCAGGAAATCCGGCACACTGAATCGTGGTGTCTTCAGCCGGCGCCATTTTGCAAAATGGCCACCGCAAAATGGCGGCGGCCATAGACCAATACGATTCGGCGCAGGAGGTCGTTCCGGACATCCGCTGGACTTTTGGCAAGTCTTGTGGGGGTCAGGAGGCCCCCCCCAAGCTGGCCAAAAGTTCCTGGGGGTCCAGCGGGGGCCCTGGAGCGATCTCCTGCCGCGAATCGTTTCCGTACGGAAAATGGCGCCGGCAGGAGATCGACTGCAGGAGGTCGTTCACTGCTGAACGGCAGGAGATCGCTCCAGGGCCCCCGATGGACCCCCAGGAACTTTTGGCCAGCTTGGGGGGGGTCAGGAGGCCCCCCCAAGCTGGCCAAAAGTTCCTTTTGGGCCCAACGAGGGTTCCAGGAGCGAACCCGAGGGGAATCACGTGACGTCCGCGTCACTCCGACGTGACGCCGACGTCACGTGGTCCATCGCGGTTCCGCTCCCGGAACCCTCGTTGGGCTTCCTGACCCCCCCAAGCTGGCCAAAAGTGCCTTTTGGGCCCAACGAGGGTTCCGGGAGCGGAACCACGATGGACCACGTGACGTCGGCATCACGTCGGAGTGATGCGGACGTCACGTGATTCCCCACGCGTCCGCTCCCGGACCCTCACGGAACTTTTGGCCAGCTTGGGGAGTTTTGGTAAGTCTTGGGGGGGGGGATTAAGGAGGGTGAGGGGTTTAAATTTTTATTTAGATCAACAATCGCGATTTCCAACATATTCAACATAGCTATGTTGAATAAGTTGGAAATCCGATCATTTACGCCTCATCACTTTTTTAAGTTAAAAAAAATAATAAGTTGTGTTTTCCATTTAAGTTCAAAACGAATGCACACCCCTATGGTGCACCCACTGCACCCGGCGAAGCAATGCCAGCGGGGGCAACAGTCACCCTCTGTCTCCCTTCTGACAGCTCTTCCTCCTCCTCGATATCAGTGGAATGTCTCCCCTGCCGCAGAATTCTGGAGGTTGAGGCTAAAACAGCACTAACTGACAATTCTACCGAAGATTCCTCAGGTATTACATCTTCCGTTTCTGATGAGAATCCCATCCAAGAAGATTCTTCTTCTGAATCAGAAGCTAACAGTGCCAGTGCTACCTTCTCACCGCTAAGTTTTACTGCAGACTTCTGTCCCCTGGCTGCTCTTGGGTGTGTAACTTTTGTCTGGCTAGACTCTGCCTCATCTTCACTCTCCTCCAAAACTACAGGGCCAGAAACACGTGGTGGCGATTGCAAAGTTTCATGGTCTGATTTCTTTTTTTTTTTGCCATGGAACCGCCATCCCCTACAAAGACGTTTGATTGCGACAGTTGCCTTTTTAGCTGTACTGGTGGTGTTGCGCTGGTGTCTTTTGCGGTGCCTCCGCTGCCATTCCCACTAAGTCGCGTGCATCTCTCTTTCCCTGACATTATGGATTTAATGTCAATGAGTACTAGTGGTAACACTGCCCACTGTCCCACAATAATAATGTTCGGTCTGTTTAAAATAACAAAATGAACAGACCCACTCAAGATGAATGCTCAGTCTCTTTAAAATAACAAAATTTAACAGACCCACTCAAGAAGAATGCTCAGTCTGTTTAAAATAAGAAAATGAACGGACCAACTCTGAAGGAAAATGCTCAGTCTGTTTAAAATAAGAAAATTAACAGACCCACTCAAGAAGAATGCTCAGTCTGTTTAAAATAACAAAATGAACGGACCCACTCAAGGACAATGCTTTTAAGTCTGTTTAAAAATAGCAAATTGAACAGACTCGCTGAAGGCCAATCTTCACTCTGTTTATGCCCACTGCCTGCCTGGCAATGCACGGAATGTGTCTGTCTGTGTGTGTGCAGTGAGTGCACATAGAACCAGCTTCCTTTTAAGTAGATATGAGGCAGAGTACTGCCAGTGCCACCCCTGGCACTGCCCACCCAGCACTGAACCACTCAAGGACAATGCTTTTAAGTCTGTTTAGAAATAGCAAATTGAACAGACTCGCTGAAGGCAAATGTTCACTCTGTTTATGCCCACTGCCTGCCTGGCAATGCACGGAATTTGTGTGTGTGTGTGCAGTGAGTCCACACAGGACTAGCTTCCTTTTAAGTAGATATGAGGCAGAGTACTGCCAGCCCTGCCTGGCACTGCCCAGGATAAAATGAACAGACTCACTCAATAACAATGTTCTTTTTTTTTTTTTCCCCTAACAAAGAATCTGTTCTGTGTTGTCTATCAAATGTGGTTCTGTTCTGTGTTGTGTCTATCAAATCTGGTTCTGCTTTCTTGTCTGCCTCAGCCTGCCTGAGCCTGCACCCAGCCCGATCCCGAGCCCACCTCCCCACACAATCACTGAAAATGTCCGTGATTCCTCGTGCTGCTGCTGCTTTTATAGTGCTGGCTCGTCAGGAAATCCTCAGAGAAGCACTGAATGACAGCGCGATTCGCTGCATTCAGTGCTTCTCTGAAAACGTGAACGCAGATTCGCTGCGTTCCGGTATCCATGCCGACCTGTCCCACCCTTTCCTGTGAGTCACTGCGACTCACAGGACAGGGTCAGACAGGTTGGCATGGTTACCGCAGGTGCGCCGCCATTTTCAGGTAATCCGGGGCTCCGAGCTCGCAGCTAATGGCGGCCAGAAAGCGCGCGCATGGCGGTTCGCCGTATCCAACATAGCTATGTTGAATATGTTGGAAATCCGCTCGTATACGCCCCATCAGTTTTTTAAGTTAAAAAAAAAAATAAGAAGCGTTTTACATATGCGGTCAATACGAATGCACACCCCTACCTGGTAGTGATGGTGTTTCCGGTGCCCCTGGACTCAGAGTTGTTTCAGTGACCATAAGGGGAGTATTTTGCTCTACTTCCTCCCCTAAGGCAGTCTGTCTCACGGGGGTTGTTAAAGGGGATCCAATCCACTCTGAAACAGACCTCTGCTTAGGATCAATATCTGTCATGCTCAAAGATGGCCTTAATGTGGCCTTTCTCTTTCTATGAGGCATAATATCTAAGGCGATAACTTCTTAGCAAGGGGCTCCTGTCTCAGTGGTTCATGAATATTTTTTATTCTACATTTGATACTTCAAAGCAGATTACATTCAAGTTCTGCAGGTATTTCCCTGTCCCCACAGGGTTTATAATCTAAGTTTGTACCAGCGGCATTGAGTCTAAAATGACTTGTCCAAGGAGCAGCAGCAGAATTTGAACTCTTTCTTCCCTGATTTACAGTCACTAGGCTGCTCCTTCACTCAGAGCCAAGATTTTGGAACCCTCAGCTCAGCGCGTAGATGTCAGAAAAGGAACTAGGGTGCTAAGAATTACTGGAAAGGAACAGCCCCTAAAACTGAGACTATCACAATGTTTCTCTATCAATCCATGGCTGCGCATTCCTCAGAGCACGATCTCAAGTTTATGTTCCCAGACAGCAAGTTAATCCTCTTCCCAACCTCAGAAAACATGAAGACTAGCCATACAGACAGAAGAGACAAGAACAACTGAGAAGAGCTGTCCCTGGAAGCTCAGTTCAGTCTGAGAGAGGTAAAGTGCCGATGACAGAATCTGTGGATGAATGAGGGCTGAAAAACGATGCCTTTCTCAGGAGCTTGTGGCTAAGGATTCAGAATGAGCTGTTAGCTTGCCAATAGCCTTTTCCCCAACAGCAAATCCCTCCAGGTAATAAACTTTCTCAGGATGCTTTGGGTCAAGGACCAGTACAAAGGGGAGAAGGGTCGAACAGAGCAGATCCAATTAGGACGTTCAAAATATATAAACAGCAGCTTACAATAACTCATCATGGTAAAGGACTTAAACTCACCAGAACAATCTAAGCCAAACAATGTCACAAAACGACACAGGGAGGCAGCTTAATAAAGAAGCATAAAAATGCACTGAGGAGACAGAGCAATGGTACAACTGTACCATGAATATTGTGCTGTTCTGATCACCACATCTGAAAAAAGGCATAGGAGCACTAGAAAAGGCAGAGAGGAAGGCAGTAAATATGATAAAGGGGACAGAATGGCCTCCGGTGTAGAAAGACTGAACAGGTTAGGGCTCTTCAGCTTGGAAAAGAGATGACTGAGAGGGGATATGACAGAAGGTTAGAAAATCAGGAGTGGGGTGCAAAGGGTAGGTAAAGGACGGTTATTTACCCTTTCAAATAATATTAAAAGAAGGGAAAGATCATGAAACTGTCAGCAGATGTAAAGGAAATCATAGAAAGTATTGATTCACTCAGTACACAATCTGATCCAGAGGAGGTGGTCAAGGCAGCGAGCATAGAGGGGTTGCAAAGAGGTTTGGGCACATTCTATAAACAATGATTAGTCAGGTGGACTTGGTAAAAGTCACTGCTAGCCCTGAAAGGGAGTAACAAGAAACAGAGCTAATTTTTAGGATCTGCTGGGTATTAGTGTCTGATTTGGCCCCCATCAGAGACAGGATGCTGGGTAGGGATGTGCAGAGGGGCTGCATATGTTTCATTCGGTATTCATATTCGTCGGGGGGCAGATACATTGCATTCGGCAAAGGGGGCCCCCCATCCGTTCATGCATTCCATTCTTATTCGTTCCGGCTAAAATTAAATTAACTATAACCCCCCACCCTCCTGACCCCCCCCCCCCCAAGACTTGCCAAAACTCCCTGGTGGTCCAGCGGGGGTCCGTGAGCCATCTCCTGCACTCATGCCGTCGGCTGCCGGTATTCAAAATAGCGCTGCTAGCCTTTGCCCTTACTATGTCACAGGGGCTACCGGTGCCATTGGTCAGCCCCTGTCACATGTTAGGAGCACAAGATGGCGCCGGCCGTCCATTGCTCCTACCATGTGACAGGGACCAACCAATGGCACTGGTAGCCCCTGTGACATAGTAAGGGCAAAGGCTATTGGCGCTATTTTGAATACCGGCAGCCGACGGCATAAGTGCAGGAGATGGCTCACGGACCCCCGCTGGTCCACCAGGGAGTTTTGGCAAGTCTTGGGGGAGGGGGGTGGGGGGTCAGGATGGTGGGGGTTTTGTTTAAATTCGCTCCTTTAGGTGGCCAAATAATTCAGTGAAGATTCATTGTATTCGTGGGAAATCGCGATACGTTTCGCGACGCAACAAATACAACAAATAGAGCCCTATACATTGTGGATTGCCAATACATTGCAAACAAATGCACACCCCTAATGCTGGGCTAAGGGGATGTTGCAGTGACCCAGCTTGGTATATCTTGTGTTCTTATGCTTTTAAGTTAAAAAAATGAATGACCAGTTGTATTACACACTAATTTTCTATCATTGTGGGTATGGGAATTCCATATTTAAACCAAAACTAGTTCCATCCATGCCATGTTTTTTTTTTCTTTACCTCTAAACCCTCTTTCGACCACCTCTATATTCAGTATCTGTCAAATCATTCTCACTTATATTAAGGTGTAACTGTACCTGCTCCATGTTCCTCCTGCTCCTGCTTCCTCTTATTGACCTTTTCCAACCGTTATCATTCTAAGGGTCTGATTTACTAAGCTCCTTTCCTCCTAAACACAGGATAGAAATAAAAGGCTATTATTGGCAGGTGCCGATATTCTTGTTTTCTCAGATCCCTATGCAGGCAAAACTCTGAAATGGAGATAAATCCTGAATACAACAGAGAGCATCCAAGACCCATGCAGATATCACAAGGATACACAGAAAACATAAAAACAGCACAGAGAGCTGCAAAGTAGATACAGGAAATGTAATTGTTTAATTATAAATTGTAAGCTCTATAAAATGGTAATTTTATGTCATTTCAATGGATAAAACAGTGCTTTACCAATGGAAATGACCTACTATAAAATTATTGTTCTGTACCTGAGATGAGTTAGTGAGGAAATGATCTACATACAATAAATGATCCTTCCTTCTGCCTTAGTCATTCCAAAAAATAACAGCACAAGCAGCTTCACCATAACAGCTCTTACAATCTGTGTCTGAAGAATCATCAGACTGGGGAGTATTAGCCCAGGGTTTTCTGCAAACCCAAAGTCCTGATTCCATCACTTCCTTTCTTATCCAGCGGTTTCTGCATCTGTAGCATGAAGAGCCTGATGAGTCCAGAGTATTTACAGGCTTTAATAGAGCCATTTGGGATTTGATCCCTGGATACATCACAGAACATGTTTTTGTTTTCTGAATCTTGACTAAGATAATTGAGCTAACTCCTATACAGTTAATTGTTATTTGATTCATCCATGAAATGTTCTGATGTATGCTCTGTACGCTTCATATCTGATACTGTGCAAGATTTATTGAGTGGCTACTAAGACAGAATCAACACCCGAGATGCCTTTAAGAAAAATGGAACATTTTCAAGCAACTGCTGAGCAGCCAACACAACTAGTTGTAGGAGGTCAAAGTGGCAGAAAAAGCAGAATGCAAATTACATACATAAATTCAATTAAAAATGAAATAAATAGAAATATTCAGTCAGCCAGTGAGCTGAGGGGTTATTCAGAGAAAAGGGATGGGCAGAGGCAAAATGTTAATTTCATTTCATTGGACACCAGAATATATTGTATTTGTTTCCCATTAAAATCAAAGGGGGAAGCAATGCAGCCTATTTTGAGCATTACAATTTTGGTTTTCTAATCAGTTTATAATGAGATTTGTGTGTAGATGACAGCAGAAGGGGCAGAATACTCCAAGGCACCTGGACTGTGGCAAAGTGACATCAAAAGTGGCCTGAATAGCCTAATGCACTGTAAAAGGCAAAATTGTAGCAGTAGTGGCAGGAGGTATTCAAGCAACATCAGAGGGGCAAAGCAGCAGCAAGATGTCAAGAATACCTCAAGGCTTCAAAGGAGAGCACTGATAACATTGGCATGAATCCCCAAAGGCAGCACAGATGGGGCAAAGTGCACCAAGAGAGGCCTGAACATCCTAAGGCACCATGAATGGGAAACACAGCAGCAAAGGTGCAGAAATGTCCCCAGGCATTGAGATAGGGACAAAGAAGCACAAGGGGGCATGAAGACCAAATAACAGCATGAGAGAAGCAAGGCGAGCACCCTCTGGTGGGGATTCTGTGTATAGCAGCAAGGCAGAGAGGCAGTAAGACATGGCTATGCCACTGAATATCCTTGTGCAAGATGCTACTTACTGGATATGTTACATCCAACTAAGCCAGACCTACCTTATGACAGGTCTAATGTAACAGAATAAGTAGCACCGCCGTGATCTGCTCATTGCCCACTGACAGGTTATCTGGCTATTTAGTGGCTACAGAACTTTACCGGATATGTTACATCCAACTAAGCCAGACCTACTCTATGACAGATCTAATGTAATAGGATAAGTAGCACCGCCAGGATCTGCTCACTGCCTGCTGACACGTTATCTGGCTATTTAGTGGCCACTGAACTTAACTGGATATTCAGTGGCCACTAGATAGCTGGATAAGTTATACTTATCCGGATTATCTAGCGCTAATTGCCCTTTGAATATCTGCCTCATAGTGGCAGCAAGACCGCCAAGCTGTAGCATAAGGAGTATAGCAGCAAGGGAGGTTGGCAGGAAGTCCTCGCGAGTGTAGCATAAGGGCCACTGCAGCAAGGCAAAGTGCAAGCAAGACCCCGAGGTGCATCTTCAGGAGTGGGGCAGCTTTTATTTGATTGGTCCTCAGTCTTGTCTACTTGTTCTCTTCTTCTGTCTCAGCTCTGTCCTTGCTGTTACCTCTCTCAAGACCCCGAGGTGCATCTTCAGGAGTGGGTGTTGCGTTCGTGCCTGCTCTTTCCCTCGCTCCACCCTCTCTACCTTTGTGGCAACTCCCTTTGGGTCTGATGGACAGATGCTGCCGCAGCTTCTCCTCGCCATTTCTTCCTGGAGTCCCCAGGCAGGCCTGATGCTGCAGATCCGCCATGTTCCTGATGATGTAGGATGCGCTCGCGTGCTCCGAAGTTTGTACCAGCAACGGCATGAATCTCGGGGGCATCCTCCCGTAGTGACGTCATCTGCTTCCAATTCAAAAGGTCTTCGCTTACACTTACGAATCGAGTCAGCAAGGGATTGATTGTGGGGATCATCTCGACTCGCTTCATTCACCTGCTACTCTGCTTCCACGAACTTACCAGGGGTACCCGCTCCTCGGGGGCCCCGCTCTCTCTTGTTTTCAGATTGCTAAGTCAGGATCCAGTACTCGCTCCTCGAGGGCCTATGACCCTCAATGCTCAGAAGACTCCCTATTGCCTGGAAGCGATCGTAAACGTGAACATTGTGAGTTTCTATTCAGATTACCAATAGGAACCGGTACTCGCTCTTCGAAGGCCCATGTTCCTAGAACACTGAAGACTCTCTTCTGTCTAAGACACTATCACAGGTATGGAGACTGTGAGTTACGATTGCAGATAGGAGCCGGCACTCGCTCCACGAGGGCCTATGTTCCTAAAATCCTCCGAAGACTCTCTTCTATCTTCAGAAGCTATTGCATATCCATATCTTTGTGAGTTACTATTGCATATTGCCTATAGGAACCGGTACTCACCCCTCAAGGGCCCATGTTCCTAAAACCCTCCAAAGACTCTTCTCTATTTCAGAGGCTATCACATGCACAGATATTCTGAGTCCTTACTTCAGATTGCATATAGGAACCAGTACTCGCCTAGAGGCTCCTGTTCCTGAATATACTGAATACTCTCCATTACATAGAAGCCATTACAGAGATATACAATTGTGAGTGTACCATCTACTTCTGGTTATGTATCCAGCATACCCTGTCTACTCACTATCTGTAGTCTCTCTCTACAGCTCAGCAACCTAGAAATCGCAGTTCCAGTATCTGAGGGACTTCAGCCCTGCCGGGCACATCAGCTCACTACTGCCATCTCTGGTGTCCTACTACCTGTCTAATAAAGAACTATCTGTGTCTGTCTCCATACTCCAGCCTAGTCGGTGGTTCCTCTCAGAGTATCCTCCTGAGGGCGCTGTCATCTGCCATCGGCCCAAGGATTCACCAATTCCTATTAGAGTGCTCATTCCTCACACTTCAAGAGCTGAGCACAACTAACTGCTACCTTGCAGTCTTAACCTCAACTGTTGCTAACATTTCTTTCCTCAGGAACTGTATCATACAGATTGCTACTTCCAACAGGAACCATATAGTTACCCATAACAGTTTTCTATCTGATTGCAAACTCATAGCAGAGTCCACTAACAGACTTATAACTCCGCCTATGGAGTATCACAGATTGCTAGCTCCTCCCCTCTGGGGGAACAGATCAATATCAGATTGCTACTCCCTAGCAGATTGATATCAGAGTGCTAGCTCCTCCCCTATGAAGGCGCAGATTGCTAACAGATTGTTGACTCCTCCCCTTTGTAGGAGCAGATCAATAACATATTGCTGACTCCCTGCAAGATCCTTAACCAATTGCTGACTCCTCCCCTCTGGAGGAGCAGATCAATAACAGCGGGACAGCTTTACTTCGATTGGTCCTGTCTACTTACTCTCTTCTTCTGCCTCAGCTCTGTTCTTTCTGTTACCTCTCTCAAGACCCCAAGGTGCATCTTCAGGAGCAGGGCAGCTTTACTTCCATTGGTCTTCAGTCTTGTCTACTTGCTCTCTTCTTCTGAGTCAGCTCTGTCCTTGCTGTTACCTCTCTCAAGTCCCCGAGGTGCATCTTCAGGAGCGGGACAGCTTTACTTTGATTGGTCCTCAGTCTTGTCTAGTTCATCTCTTCTTCTGTCTCAGCTAAGGATGTGCAGAGGGACGCCATACGTTGCATTCGGGATTCGTATTCGTTGGGGGGGCAGATACATTGCATTCGGCAAGGGGGGCCCCCGGTACGTACATGTGTTATTTCATATTCGTTCCCCAGCTAAAATTGAATTAAGTACAACCCCCCACCCTCCTGACCCCCCCCCCCCGACCGTTGGCCCCTGTAACATAGTGAGGGCAAAGGCTATCGGCACCATTTTGAATACTGGCATGCGATGGCCTGAGTGCAGGAGGTCGCTCACGGACCCCCGCTGGACTCCCATGGACTTTTGGCCAGCTTGGGGGGGCCTCCTGACCCCCACAAGACTTGCCAAAAGTCCAGCGGGGGTCCAGCGGGGGTCCGGGAGCGATCTCCTATGCTCGTGACGTTGGGGGACAGGAACCAAAATGGCGCCGGCGCTACCTTTGCCCTGTCATATGACAGGGCAAAGGTAGCGCTGGCGCCATTTCTATCAACGCACCCGTAGCCCGAGAGTGGAAGATCACACCGGGACCCTCCCACTGGACCCCAGGTAATTTAAGACATTTTGGGGGGGTTCGGGAGGGTGGGGGATTTATTTTAAAGGGTCGGGGTGGGTTTTAGGGTTGTTTTAGTGTGCCGGTTTTCCCACCCTCCCCCGATTTACGATTTACACGATATTTAAAAAAACAAAACCGCGACGATCCGATTCCCTCCCCCCCCCAGCCAAAATCGATCGTTAAGACGATCAATCACACGACGATCCGATTTCCTCCCCCCCCATCCAAAATCGATCGTTAAGACGATCAATCACACGATTCACATCTCTACAAAATACTGGATAGCCCCCTTCTGATTGCTGGGCTTTTCTTTGCTTCTTAATTTGTTGAAATGATAAAAGCTGGTAAGGAGTAGATATGTCTCAATTTAAGAATTGCTGCATATGATTAAGGATTTAATTTTATTTATTAGGTTGTTTTTTTTTTTTTTTAAATCTATAGTATTTTAAATTGTTAAATAGTTGATTAATGCTAGTGAATGACTAGTAGCAGGACTAAAATTAATCAATCAATATAAATCAGGGTTAATTCAATGTTATTTTAAGTGACTATTTTGAAGGCTTTCCTCCTAGAGGGAGGATAATTTATATAGCAAAAATGAGATAGGGGTGGATTGCAGGGTAGGAATCAAACTAGTGACTAGTTGCCCAGGAACCAGTCCTCTCACCTTCTTAGATAGTAAGTAATCTTTGCAAACTCACAATTCAAACACTGAGCATATCATTTCCACACAGGTTATAAAATAAGGTAGCACCTTTTCGTGCACCCATATACATACACACATATGGTCACACGTGAGCAGTTTTGAAAGTTATCCCATGAGGATAACTTTCAACATGTGCACGCACCCATATAAGGATGAGCAGATATCTACTCCTGTATTTTATAACTTGTACATATAAGATATACCCAGGTTATTACATACTCGTAAATGCACCCTGCAACATGTGCAGACATGTAAAAATGATGCATGAATACATTTTGCAATTATCTGGATAAATTCCAATTTATCCAGCTAAGTAGTGGCAAAGCCTTTGTTGAAGGACCTATTCAAAAGATTTTTGGAACTCCAACAGTATGATCACCTCTATCTATTTGTTCCTAGATCCCTCAAACAACTGTTGCGACCGTCGCTGCTCAACGCTCTCACTCCGCCCTCTTTACCTCTGTGGCAACTCCCTCTGGGTCTAATGGATGGCTGGCTGCCGTGGCGTCTCCAAGCCGTCTCCCTCCGGCGTCCCCGGACCGGCTCGACGTTGCAGATCCGCCATGCTGCCTGAAGACCTAGGGGGCACGCGTGCGCTCTGATTGAAGTACCAGAGAGAGCGCGAACCTCAGGGCTGTCCCTCTGAGATGATGTCATCCGCTTCCAATATTCAAAGGTCTCTATTTCGCTAACAAATTGAGTTAGCAAGGACTCGCTTCGGCTGTCCAAGCTACTCTGCCTTGGGGATTGCTTCGGCTACACCTCCCAAGCTACTCTGCCTCCTCGGACTTACCAGAGATACCCACTTCTCGGGGGCCTCACTCTTTTTCTTTCTTTCGGATTACAGATAGGAACTGGTACTCGCTCCTCGAGGGCTCATGTTCCTGGACACTGAAGATTTGCTACTGCTTGGAAGCTATCGCTGCTACAAACAATTGTGAATTTCCATCACTCTCTCAGAGCTTTCCCTGGAACCAGGTACTCGCTCCTCGAGGGTCTAAACCTTTCCAGCTCCTGAGCTTTCTTGAGACCTTATGTGAGTTTTGTCATCTAGTTCTGTTCATGAACTCTGACTACTCTGCCTACTCACTTTCTACAGTTTCTCAACAGCTCAGCCATCCTGGGATCGCTGTTCCAGTACTTGAAGGACTACAGCCCTGCCGGGCATATCAGCTCACTACTGCCACCTCTGGTGGTTTCAAAAACCTGTTTAATAAAAGAGCTAATGTGTGTCTGTCTCCATACTCAAGCCTGGCCGATGGTCCCTCTCGGGATATCCTCCCGGGGGCATGGTTATCTGCCACTGGCCCAGGGATCCACCCACAACTATATCAGATTCTTTACAGATTGCTACTCCTTAGCAAGCCAATATCTGAGACACTACAAGAATGCTGGCTCCTCCTCCTTTAGGAGCCATTACATCATATTGCTACCTCACAGCTCCATCACAGAGCTTTCCTAACAGATTGCTAACTCCTAGCATCAGATCCATTACATCAGATTGCTAACTCCTAGCAGATTTACATCAACAACTCCAATAGATTATTCAATGCATGGCCTAAGTCAAATTACACTGGGCAACAATGAAAGTGTTACTGACCTAAAAAGGTCCTACTCTGTAGTATCTTGATGTGCTGAACACAAATATGACCATAAAAAGTTTTTATTGCTCTTATTTTGAAGATATTTAATATAGTTCACTTTCTATGTTTAGTCATGTAAATGTATCCAGTAGGACTGTAAATAAGCCTAGAATGATGTAATATTGCATAATACCATCATGCACACATCATCCAGAGTTTATTACTTCATTTTCTGATGCAATGCAGTTCTACTGCCATGCTGCTGCTGAGTAAGCTGACGTCAGCAGTGTACTATATGAAGCCCAGTCAAACAGGGTGAGCATTTGAAATACTCATGCCTGCGTTCCACAATTTTTCTTTCACCAAAAATATCTAGAGTTCATTCTTTCATTTTTCTAGGGCCTTATTCATGGTTAAAAATAGCATGTCTCTATATTGAACTGATTATGTCTGTGGGCTCATGGCTGAGTTAAAGATATTCTGAATAAAATACCCCTAGTGGGAAGAGATAACTGTAACAACAGAAATTTAACAGAGCTTCTACATCTTTGGCAGGAAAAACTGATTGTGTTTCCAGATTGCAGGACGTGCAGTCCTTAAAACAAAAAGTAGCTGGTTCTGCGTCCAGCTGAAATGGCCACCTAAATTCAATGCCTTTGGAATGTTCCCCAGCAAACTAAATTGAGAAATGTTACCTATAAAGTTTGTGACCAATATCTATTAAACATGTATTTTGCACAATTTCATTGGCACATCAAGTGATTCTGCTGAAGTTGATGAAATCAATGTCTGTCATTAGATAAATTGGAATTATTTTGTCCAATTTTGGATCAAGAAATTAAGAGGACTATTAAGGGTCCACGAAGATAGTTTTGGAGAGGCAACTTGTGTAATAATAGTTGACTGATTGGTGCAGTATTTGCTCTGTAGGTGTTATGATTATTGGTGTTTGAGTGGATCCTTGGACACTGTGGCAGCAGACCACACCCATGGGGGGCAGTCCCGTAAGGGACCACAGTGTCAGGCTAAACTCCGGACAGACAAACACAAATTGAATCTTTTATTAAACAGTATATGGAACCATCAGAGTTGGCAGGAGTGAGTAGTGTTGTAGAGCCCGAATGAGCATGTCTCTCACAGGACACTGGAACAGCGGATCCTCTGTAGGCAGTGCTGTAGTGGAACAGAAACTGAGAGTTATGAGCACACAGTAGAATTAGCATTCAGAGTCCCAATTAGAATAGGAGAGCTCCGAGACAGGGAGAGCAGGCCCTCGAGGAGTGATTACCTGATCCCTTAAAGCAGGGAGACTCAGTAGCATTGTACTCACCAGTAGTAGCAGAGATTCCACTAGATGAGTGGTCTGGCACCGGAGCAGAGGGCAGGCCCTCAAGGAGGGAGTACCTGATTCCAGCGAAGCAGTACTGTAGAGAGAGATGTTTTCTGTACTCACAGATGGTGACTGTAGTTAGTTCTTCCAAGTAGAAGGTTGAGGTTTCAGACAGTGACATAGGGAACATGGGCCCTCGAGGAGCAAGTACCAGTCTCCTGATAGCACCTGAAAGAAGCAGAGAGGCCCCCGAGGAGCAGGTTTGCATTAGTGACCCCGAAGTGTAGTAAGAGTTCCAGTAGAGCTGGAGTGGCAGAGTAGCTTAGGAATGGAGAGCGAATCCCATCCGTATGAATCCTGTTGCTAACTCAACTAGCTAGCAAATGTAGTAGGCAGATATACCCTGGCGTCATGACGTCATAACAGGGGGACACCCCTGAGGTTCGTGCCAACGTGGAAATAAAGATGAGGGTGGCGTGCACGTTGCGCCCTAGAGGTACCTTGAAAGAGAATGGCGGGAGGCAGCACCATAGCCGGTCCGGGGACACCGGAGAGGTCAGCAAGCAGACACCGTGGCGGCCATCAGTCCAAGGTGAGCAGAAGGAGCCGCAAGTAGAGGTGTAGGCGGGGCGAAGCCATCGAAGACTGACGGACGCAACAGTAACCCCCTTCAAAGGACGGCCTCCAGCCCTTTTACCAGGGTTAGGTTTGTGAGGATGCATCTGATGAAATTGAAGAAGCATCTCTTTGTCCAGGATATTTGCCATCGGCTCCCAAGCTCGGAGCACAAGACGGTGCCGGCCGTCCATTGCTCCTACCATGTGATAGCGGCTGACCAATGGCACTGGTAGCCCCTGTGACATCGTAAGGGCAAATGGCCATCAGCGCCATTTTGATTCATAGCAGGCCTGAAAGCCTGTCGGCACAGAGGGAGAGATCGCTCGCGGGACCCCGCTAGACCACCATGGCTTTTAGTATGTCTTGGGGAGGGATCGGGATGGTGGGGGAGTTGTAAGAAAGTAAATGTGAAGGGTTGGGGTGTTTTTTTATTTTAAATAAATGTGCCCCCTCCCCCCGCACTAACCCAAAAAACGAATTTTCCCCAAAGTTCAGGGAAAATCCGTTTCATAGTTCAGGTCCCCCGACTCACTACAAATTAGGCAATTTAATTGAAATTGACTAATTCATGATAAACGAATGCACATCTCTACTATTCATCACGTTTGCATTGTGCGATAGACCCCATTTGACACGTTAGAGCCCTAATGCTTTTTGATAAATGACCCAGATAGTAACATAATAAATGTCACCAGAAAAAGACCTGAGTGGTCCATCCAGTTTGCCCAGCAAGATTTATTTCATAGGTAGTAACTGCCACCGTACGCAGGTTATTCCCCCATGCCTTCTGTTAAGGGTAATTACTGCCATTCTATGCAGGTAACTCTCCGTGCCTTCTGCTAATGGTAGTAACTGCAGGTAATCTCTAGGTAACACAGGTAATCCCATTTCTTTATTTCCATCCTTTAGCCATTAGGGATCTTTGGTGTTTATCCCTCGTCCTTTTGATTTCCATTACCATTCACTATCTCTGTAGTGTATCTAATATCAGAAATTCTACCTATAAAGTTGTCTCTATTTAGTAAATATATGTTTTCTTTATCACATTTTTATGAGCATGCCAGGTGATTCTGCTATAGATGATGAAATCAAGGACTCCCATTTGATAAAATTGAATTTGTGCATAAAGTCTTTGATCTAGCACTTAAGAAGGCTATTGAGGGCCTTTCAGGTAGATTAAGAGAGGCAACACATGGAATAGTACATGGCTGTTTGAATATTTCAGTGGAAAAGTTTGGATTGTGTGTGCAGCTCTTGATGTAATTTTGCTGTTTTCCATATTAATTTTTATCCCATGGGTCACATCTAGCTCTCTATTTTAAATACAGCTTTTCTACTAGGAATTGGAATGAAAATATATGCTTTTCTTATGGGTTCTGACTTATCATCAATGATAACCTTCATTTAGCTGACTCAGATCAGCAATAAACTCATAAAGGCAATGTATAACCAAGCACCCCTGCCCCACAAATCACCTTTCTTTCTTCATAACAAAATCCTCAAGGATAGAAGCCCCTGCTTCCCTCTCCTCCCCATTCCCTACCTATGAAACATCCTGGTATGTTAGCAAATTTCCACTCACTGAACCCCCCCAAAGTGTAAGTTTAGTTAATTTTCTATCTCACGATGAGTTTGTCAGACATTATGAGATGAATGCAGCAGTTCATAATGTAGAAAACCCATAATGCTTAACGATCTCACAATGAGAGAAAGAATGACCAAATCCTGAATTTATCCCTCTCTTTGTCTCTCATTCTCTGAGTTTTGCATAGATTACAAATTTTATTTCCAGAAGATACACCAGGCCCTGTTTATTTTAGTAGAAAAAAAAAGTCAATATTTCTTATGCAATACCATTAAAAAAGCACATGGACGGAATAAGGTAAACATTATTAATTTTAATTGTAGCAAACAAAAAAGCAATGTCTGTGTGTCCAGGGATCACATCCCAAATGATATATAAAGGAATGCAATCAGTCCTGAGTCAGTAGGCTCTTCATTCCAGAGATGCAGGAACATTTGACCAAGAAGGTAAGATATAGGATCAGATCTTTCTTTATTTTAGATTGGAATATGTTCAAATATTCTACAATATGAATCCGATATTATATTCCGAAGCTCTTAGGGTGAATTCTCTTGACGCGATATTCACTGTTATTGTAAAAGTGATACAAAAATGATCTATAGGAACTAGATGATCTATAGGAACTAGTTCATTTCTTGACTACTTCATAAGCAGGTATGACAATGAATGTGTCTCCTTTTGATCTAAACCAGTGAAAATTATTTAAAATATGCTTTAGGATTTTTTTTTTTTTTACTAATGTCCTGGGGTAGATGGCAAGTTGATTCTATCACTCCAAAAATCATGAGAATTGGGTTAGGATTAGAGAGGCTACAATATGTCTCACATCTGACCCAGAAAACAGTCAACACAATGCCAGCACACATCAGCAACTTAAAATTATAGAGGGGAAGGAAAGTGAAGTGGTTCATAGGTCATGCAATCATTTCTAATCTCCTAAAATGAATTGCGGACAGACAAACAGATTGAATGTTTTATTAAACAGTATATGGAACCACCAGAGGTGGCAGTATGGAGAAGAAAATACCCAGACGCCTCTGCTGTTTTTTGGCCTGTCAGAGCTGAATGAACTCTGAGTGACTTTCTGAGCATGACTTGCAGAATGTCCCTGAGCAGGTAGACAAGCTGGCACCAGAAAGGTGAGCCTAGTCATTGGGTCACAAAGGAGAAACCAACGGCGGGAGCTTCAGGCACTATTCTGTTGAAATCTCACTGGACAAGATAATTAACAGAACAAAAGGATTATCTGGAGAGTGAGGGCAAATGGGCTACTTCTGGGAAGACTGGTCAGGGCAGTTCAGGGATTGGTTTTCATGTCAACAGCATGATGTGACTCTGTAAATGAGTCTTTGGGCAGTCACGTAAGTCTAGAAGTTTCAACAATACTGTATGTTTAACTATAAAAGAAGGGTCACTTCCTGTATTCAATGAGATGCTGGTCAGTTTTGAAAGACTAAGGGCACCCAGTATCCAGCATCTCCCAAGAACACTTATAATGCCAAATAAAATATACTTTATACCTTTTACTGAGTCTAAGTGTTCTTGTGTCCCTGGCCCTCAGTACAGAATATTATGTACAAGAGCCCGGCTGGGCGTGTCTCTCACAGGATGCTGGAACAGCGGATCCTCTGTAGGCAGTGCTGTAGTGGAACAGAAACTGAGAGTTATGAGCTCACAGTAGAATTAGAATTCAGATTCCCAAGTAGAATAGGAGAGCTCTGAGACAGGGAGAGCAGGCCCTCGAGTTGCGAGTACCTGATCCCTTAGAGCAGGGAGACTCAGTAGCGTTGTACTCACTAGCAGTAGCAGAGATTCCACTAGACGAGAGGTCTGGCACCGGAGCAGAGGGCAGACCCTCGAGGAGCGAGTACCTGATTCCGGCGAAGCAGTACTGTAGAGAGAGATATGTTTTCTGTACTCACAGATGGTGACTGTAGTTAGTTCTTCCAAGTAGAAGATAGAGGTTGCAGGCAGTGACACAGGGAACATGGGCTCTCGAGGAGCGAGTATCGGTCTCCTGATAGCACCTGAAAGAAGCAGAGAGGCCCCCGAGGAGCGGGTTCCCGTTAGTGACCCTGAAGGGTAGTAAGAGTTCCAGTAGAGCTGGAGTGGTAGAGTAGCTTAGGAACAGAGAGTGAATCCCATCCGTACGAATCCTGTTGCTAAATCAACGAGCTAGCAAATGTGGTAGGCAGATATACCCTGGAGTCGTGATGTCAGAACAGGGGGACGCCACTGAGGTTCGTGTGAACGTGGAAATAAAGCTGAGGGTGGCATGCGCGCGTGCACTCTCGAGGTACCTTGAAGGAGAATGGCGGGAGGTAGCACCATAGCTGGTCCAGGGACACTGGAGAGGTCGGCAAGCAGATGCCGCAGTGGCCATCAGTCCAAGGTGAGCGGAAAGAGCTACAAGTAGAGAGGTGTAGGCGAGGAGAAGCTGTCGAAGACCGATGGACGCAACAGTAGGACTGGACTTTATAGATCAGTACTCTCTGCTCATTTTCTATTCCATGGACTACTTCTAGCTGTATTAAAAACAAAAAGTATGACCTTTCCATTAGAAATTTCAATGAGAATACACACTTTCCACATTGGTTCTCATTGATCATCAATGACTAGATTATGGTTTCCAACTGACTCCAGGTATTCATGTCAGCTTGATCCAGTCCTGGTTTCATTCCCCTGCATGCAGGTATTTATAGTCTTATTTTTCTTAGGAAATGCAATAGGGAAATCAAAATAAATCCTAGCATGCAAAGGGGTAAAACCAGGACTGGATCAACCTGTCCTGAAAATTTGGAGCCAGTTGGCAACCCTAGACGTGATAGACTTAATTTAGCTGATACAGATCAGTAAAGACAATGTAAACCAAAGCACCCAGTCTTTCAAGCTCAATATCCTTTCCTTCTTCATAAAAAATAAATCCCAAGTTTAGCAGTCGAGGCTCCCAACCCTTCTTTCTGCTTTCCCTACCTCAAAAGATTCCCCTAGTGAGGTGGCAAAGTTTCCCTCCCTGAAACCCCCAAAAGTGAAACATTATGTAAATTATTAGGGACTTTTATTTTCAGTTTTCATTTTATTGTTCCTGGGAATTTCAATGTTACAACAAAAAAATTAGTGGAAAAATTGCTTTCCCAATAATGTTCTCCTTTTTCTTATAACAGAGCCATTTTTTGCACTGATATTTTTGTTATTACATTGAAATTCTCAGGAACAATAAAATAAACACTGAAAATGAAGGTCCCTATCAATTTTCTATCTCTTGATGAGTTCCTCAGATATTGTGGGGTGAATTCAGCAGTTTATGCTGCAGAAACCCAAATGCTTAAAGACCTCAAAGAGGAATAAAGCAGCACCACATCCTGAGCCTATTTCTCTTTCTTTCTCTTTACCTCTCATTCTTTCACTGTTGGCACAGATTACAAAGGTCTTCCCAAAAGATATCAGGCACTAATGCTATCTTAGAAGACACAAGTCCATACATTTTACACAATATCACTAATAAATTAAACAGAACATTTATCAAATTATTTCATGGATGTATTAATGAGAACATAATTATTCTTTGGTGTTACAAAACAAAAACATGGCCTGTGTGTCCAGGGATCTGATCCCAAAAGGACCTATGAATGAATAAATACTCCTGGCTCATCAGGCGGTTCATGTCACAGGGACAGGAACCATTGGTGCAAAAGGTAAGTGATGGGATCAGATCTTTCTTTATTTTACACTATTATTTGTACTAATGCTCTCCAGTATGATGCAGAGTCAGACATATTCTTCAGAAACTCTTACGGTAAATGTTCTTTATCATGAAATTCTTTGATATGTTGTAAAACTGATGTGGGGATGATCTGTTGCAACTTGACTAATTCATCACCAGCTGCAGACAAAAATGTTTCTTTCCCCTTGTGATCAAAACCAATGCAAAATTCACAATAAGGTGCTTTGATTTTTTTTATAATGTCTTTGGTATAGCTGATGAGTAGATTATTAGAATCAGATCTGGGAATAAGAGCTAAGATATGAACTATGCTTCCCGATGGCTGACAACTGAACCCCAACAGCACACACTGTATGCACTCATCAGCAGCTTAGGATACAAAAGGGAAGTGGCTCGCTGACTATACAATGATTTTATATCTCATGTAAAAGCAGTATAGTATCTGGAATTATAGTTATATAAAAGGTGATTACATTAAGAAAGGAAGCCTTTTCAGATTTCTGGATAAGAATCCATTTGTTATAAGTTGATGCCTATCAGAAAAGAAGACAGGAGTCGGGTGACACCTTACAGACTAATCAATTTATTGAAACCTTAGGTGCCACCCAACGCCTGCCATGTTTGCTACTCCAGACTAACACGGCTCTCCTTCTGAAGATTTTTACTGAAAAGAGAAACATTCAGTTGCCTTAAGCACAATTTATTTTAATATTCAGTTATCTGGTGACGCAGACACAGAAGAGGAGCTGCAGCCACTGGACAGAGAAGCTCAGTGAATTCTGGGACTCAGCATGGTTTTTAGAGCTGCGTCAGTGACACGCTCAGGTAAAATCAGAGAGATCTAGTGATGCTCTGCAACCGGTCAATCTATCCTGCCAGTACTATTGCTATTGAGTCGGGTGTATAGTTTCCTATTGAATCATCTAGAGTACGGGAGACTGGTTACATTAACACTGGGGAGTGGGGACTCCCTTGCACAACATTGTAACCTCTACGGGCCTCATTTTCAAAAGCATTTGCACACATAACATTAGGTTTTACAAGTGTAAATGAATTTTACCCATGTAAGTGGGCTTTTGAAAATTGCTACAATATGTGCCATTGAAATGTCAATAGGATTTACCTGTGAAAGTGCACTGAGGGGCCGATGCAAGAAAAAGCGCAGAAAGTGGGCACTGAAAAGTCAGCGCCCGCTTTCTTAACACACACATGGCACTCGCAAGGGGGGCTCCATGCTATATTGTAATTAGGGGGTCACATTAGCAAGGAGGCGCTAGTGTCACTTGCATGCCCCGAGCCCCTGTTTGCTAACATGAACCCGCGGTGGCTGCCGGTTACGAAAAACAGCACCAGTAAACTCAATGCCAGTAATGAAAATGGACACTGAGTTTACCGGCCTTCCTAACTTGGCGTTCTGCCGAGGTATTATTTTTTCTTTTCTTTTTACTTAAGAAGTACAGAAATGCAGTTTTTTCTGCTTTTCTGTACTTCTTTTGCATGTGCTCAGCTATAAACTCCTGCTCCATAATTAAGAGCTAAGTGTGCGTCTGAGATGCACACTTTTGTTTTGGGAATACAGAGTGAATGAGGAATAGCCTCACTGACGTGCATGTGATGAGCACTAATGCATTCACTCCGCGTTGGACACACGTTAAATAGGCGCTAATCCCCTCTATTGCATTAGGGGCTGGATTAGCGCTATTTAACCTACGTCCGACTGCAGGTTATACAGTGCGCTTGGCTGAGTGCACTGTATTGCATCGGCCCCTTTGTAGCCTAAATGGAGTTTGAACATTGCTACAGTAGTATGTTATATTTAAACATTCACCTGTATGCTTTCATTCACTTAAGTCATCAGGTGAATGCCTCTGTGAAACAGTTTTGCAGGAGACAAACCAAAAATCCCCCAATCCAACAGTTGTTTCAATAATGCCCAAAGACAATTAATTGCTTTCTGTAAAAGGAAATGATTTAAGAATTGAACATTCATAGCTGTGCCATCTTGTGCCTCAGAATTTATGCTTCATCCTCCGTGAGGAGTCCTGAGACCTCAATCTAGTACAATGATGGTATTTACAACAGAAACTCCTGAGCATACCCTGGCAATTTATAATTTACCATTGTGCTAAGTCAGACAACAGGGAGCTGATAAGAAAGACTCCTACAGAAAGTTAATAACTTTATTTTAGTATCAGCAATGAAAACTTCAGATTATTCAAAATATCAGCTTGACTTTCTGCTCACTTTATCTGTCCAGTTGTCATTGATATAACAATCTATACATTTCCAGATTTATTTGACAGACGAAGATCCACATTCCTGTCTCCTCATGCATTTGGTTTTTACTATTGCTCTTCCGATATCCACTCATCAGTCGTCAGTGCTGTATTCCAGATTGACAAGTTTGAGTCTGAATGTCTGAACGGGGATCTGAGGGAAAACTGCTCCTCAGCTGTGTCCTACTTATTCATTTTATACAGAGGACATTTTTCAAGAGAATTATTGTGGGCAAAATGGTGCTTATCTGGGGTGAAAAATTAAACATTTACAATTGTTCTTCCAGCAGCACAGGGAAGAGGATGCAGGCTGTCAGCAATGCATTTAATTTGACCCACAGGGAAACGGGGCAAAGCTGTGATGGCTCTGAGCAGGCTCGCTGAGGTAAGCACAGGGTTTTTACTGCAGGTACAGAAATAACCCCTGCTATACAGCTGCCATGGAATTTACAAGAAAATTGCTTGGGGGGGGGGGGTCCTTTTGAAATAATCCTGCAGGACTTTGGGTCCATGTAACTCTCTGTAAGTGACTCATTATTTAATTTTATCATCCTGCAGGACTTTGGGTCCATGTATCTCTCTCTAAGTGACTTATTGTTTAATGTTATCATCCTGCAGGACTTTGGGTCCATGTAACTCTCTGTAAGAGACTCATTGTTTAATTTTATCATCCTGCAGGACTTTGGGTCCATGTAACTCTCTGTAAGTGACTCACTGTTTAATTTTATCATCCTGCAGGACCTTGGGTCCATGTAACTCTCTGTAAGTGACTCACTGTTTAATTTTATCATCCTGCAGGACTTTGGGTCCATGTAACTCTCAGTAAGTGACTCTCTGTTTAATTTTATCATCCTGCAGGACTTTGGGTCCATGTAACTCTCTGTAAGTGACTCACTGTTTAATTTTATCATCCTGCAGGACCTTGGGTCCATGTAACTCTCTGTAAGTGACTCACTGTTTAATTTTATCATCCTGCAGGACTTTGGGTCCATGTAACTCTCTGTAAGTGACTCATTATTTAATTTTATCACCCGGCAGGACCTTGGGTCCATGTAACTCTCTGTAAGTGACTCACTGTTTAATTTTATCATCCTGCAGGACTTTGGGTCCGTGTAACTCTCTGTAAGGGACTCATTGTTTAATTTTATCATCCTGCAGGACTTTGTGTCCATGTAACTCTCTGTAAGTGACTCGTTGTTTAATTTTATCATCCTGCAGGACTTTGGGTCCATGTAACTCTCTGTAAGTGACTCATTGTTTAATTTTATCATCCTGCAGGACTTTGGGTCCATGTAACTCTCTGTACGTGACTCATTGTTTAATTTTGCATGTGTCTTATTATTGTCCATGGGGTTTCCATAGCAGGCATGCCTGCTGTGATATTAAGAGGAGATATTCCCATGGACGTGTTCAGGTCAAAGGAGGACAATTGTCTGTAGATGGCATCTAGATGTGCAGTTTCCATTTCAAATAAATAATTATCCTCAGAAAATACAGCACAAATGTCTGAAGATACTCTGAACTCACTGCAATTTTCACAGCGAAAGTGCTTTTGCTGTGAAAATTGGAGTAAGTAGTACAGCCAAGAGGTGTCCCCAGACTCCACTGCTGTCCTAGAATTTTGAATATTGCATCTTAAATGTGTCAATCTTCATCCACGTGATCCCACTGATACAGGAGAGTGAACAGGCTATATCTGTTATATGTTCTACACAGATAAAACACATGGTTAACCCTCCATTGGCGTGCACTCTTTCACAAAAGGCAATCTTTTTTCTGCTTATAAAAGGGGGGAGTTAGATTGGGCAGTGAAAGGACACATTTAGGCACATAATTTGTATTTGGGGCAGCTTCATTCCTTTGCTTGCCAAAACATTTCAAAGGGAAACATCTTCAGGGTGTTTCCTTTAAAAATGAGATTCTGGGTCTCAAGGTTGCAGATTTCTCAAGGGCCTATGAACTCTGCACAAAAAGCTGAATATATGCTCTTCCCATTTCAAAAAGATAAGAGTAATGCCCAAGAGAAGCAAAAATCTAAAGTCCAATTTAAAAAAAACCCACATCTTTCCACACTTGAAGTAATAATTTAGAATAGCCAGGACAAAATGTAAACTAGATGAGTCCTTTCTCAGATGAGAAACCGAGAAAACACTGAGGGTCAAAAACACTGATATTACCCAGCTGGCCAGAAAGGCATAACAATAGGAATTAGGGATGGACACTGGGGAGAAACAAAATAGGAAATGAGACAAAATTTCCTATTTCATTTCATTTCATTCTCAAAGCAAAATGATTGGAAATCCGTTGAAAATCTTTTAGTTTTCATGCTTTATTTTGAAAACAATAGGAACTAGGCCCAGGGCCAAAGCCAGGTCCTGACTCGAAGGCCTCAGCCTGGTCCAGAGACTGGGTCCTGGTGCCAGGGTTTTGATCCAGAACCTGGGGTCTGGCCTGGGGCTTGGCTGAGAGATCAGCGCAAGAACCCGGTCTCTGGACCAGGCCATGGTGTCAGTCTGAGGCCCAGGCAGCGGGACACAACCTCTGGGACGGGTACAGGATTGGGCTTGGGTTCAGGCCGAAGCTCTGGCATCAGATCTGGTCTCCAGACTGGGCTGCGATGTTGGGCCTGTATTCAGGCTGAGACCCTATCATTGGGGACCAGGTCTCCAGACCAGGTCATGGTATCAGGCCTGGGCCCGGCCATGGACTATGTCAAGGCCCAGGTTTTGGGTCCAGGCCTTGAATCATGGGCCTTGCTTAAGGCCTAGACTGAGGTCCCAGCAACCTACTGCCACCTAGGCCTGCGTAAAGCCGAGGCTTCAGTCTGAGCCAATTCCTTGGTATTCAATCCCTCAATACAGGATAAGTGGGGGAAAGTTGTATTCTGGCTCTGATATTTATTTGGATGGAAAGATGGGTGGGGTGATGAGTGGCCTCGAAGGCCCAATTTCTTTTTCTTTACCTTTTGTTATTTTTTTTAGGTTTATTTCATTTTTTTAAACTAAATACATGAAATAAACATTAGACGAAATAAAATTCATGGGAAATCAAACCTCCAAAAATGAAATGAAAAACAAAACAAATCTTTTCTTTTTCCCACCTCTAATAGAAATGATTTTCTTATACTTGGTCCTGGTTCCATTGATTTTTTACTTCAATATTTTTAGAAATATTCTGTGATGTCATTTTTCAGACTTTGAATTGCTTAAATTGGGTTCATTTTTTGCTATTCTTTTGATTCTTCTCTCATTAGGTCTTCATGAAGCTTGAAACCAGGGAACCAGGAAACCACTCCAGTGTGACAGAATTCCTGATCCTGGGGTTCTCGGAGTTCCCAGAGCTGCAGCTCCCTCTCTTCACTCTCTTCTCTTTCCTCTACCTGATGGCCATGCTGGGGAACCTCCTCATTATTTGCATAGTATGTGCTGATCCACACCTGCACTCCCCCATGTATTTCTTCTTGGCTAACTTATCTGTCCTAGATATCTGCTCTTTGACCAACATCATGCCAAAACTGCTGGCAATCCTCCTATCAAACAATGGTAACATATCATTCAGTGGATGCATCCTGCAGCTGCAGTGCTACATGATGTTTCTAGGAATAGAATGTACCCTTCTCACTTCCATGGCCTATGATCGTTATGTTGCAATATGCAATCCCCTGCGTTACAGCATTATCATGAATAAGAGGGTCTGTGCTTTTCTGGCAGCAGCCTCATGGTTGACAGGTTCAATAGAGGTATTGCCTCACACTATTGTTATATCCCAGTTTTCTTTCTGTGACTCCAATGTAATCAATCACTTCTTCTGTGAAACTGAAGAATTGATGAAACTTTCCTGCACAGACACATCTTTCACTCTAATTATGACTTTTGCTGAAGGGATCTTTGCAACTTGCACCCCATTTCTCCTAACTCTGACATCTTATGTGTTCATCATCTCCACCATCCTGAAAATCCGTTCTAAGGAAGGGAAAAGCAAGGCCTTCTCCACCTGCTCCTCCCATCTTACAGTCATCTTTCTGTTATATGGGACTATAATAGGAGTGTATATGAATCCTGAGACAGGGGACTCTACTAAATCAAACAAGCTGCCTACTGCAATGTGTGTAGTCACTCTCCCACTCTTAAACCCCCTGATATACAGCTTGAGAAGCAAGGAGTTAAAAGGGACCCTGAAGAAAGCCTTCAGCAGGAAGTCAACATTTATGAGACATTAACATTTTTAAAATACCTGTTCAACCTTGGATTCTAAAGACTTTCCTAGGAATACAGGAAATTTACTTTCTAAAGCTGGAACCGCACACATATTTCTTGGAGAAAGTTCATAACCCAAGACTTGCCTGAAATATTTTATCTCTGAGAGTATAGATTTTTATTGCCCAATAAATAGATTGTTCTCTTTTTTATGCTCTCACCAACCCAAAAAAAACAATCTTGTAGCATAGTAAATGGCTACCATTAATATATTTTGCTTCTAGAATTAGGTAAATCATAACAGGCAGGAAACAGCATTATTAGAATTCAGAAACAATAAGTTCCTATGCCCAAAATACTTATCAGTGTGGGCCTGAGACACTTGGAGATGAAGTGGTTTGAAGAAATGTCAGTGGGAGAAGTGGGATTTAAATCCTGCTGACCCTGGTTGTTTGCTTATCATTATAATCATTAATCTACCTCTGCTCTGAGCATTAAATCATTCACCAAGATATCCGAGAACCTAGCTGGGTTTTTAAGGACGCATGGTTTTTGTGGGATTAAGATCCCTGACATTGCCTGAACCCAGGGTCTTAGTCGTGCTTAAAGCAGAATCATTAAACATTAATTATTTGATAGCTCTTTTTATCAACAGAAGCTCTGCTTTCAAACATTTTGTTTCCCAGCTCCATCGTATTTCCTGAGATTGTAGAATCAGTTTACCCAAGGCAGCCTGATCTTGCTTTCTTTCCCTTGCCATGAAGCACCTGAACAGTTTAACATGTTTTCTCATTCCATTTCAATTCCCTGCGTCATTATTTTCATTAACAAATGTTCCTAGATAGGCTACAGTCAGTCTGTTTAGATATTTTCTTTCTGGCAGTATAAATGTTGGCTCATGCCTTTAATTTTTATTTATTTTTTCCATTTATTAAAATACTTATCATCCATCTATATTGGAAAAACCATACTAAGTAAATTACAGCACATAAACAGGAAATACATATAACTGATTGCATTAAATATTCACAAAACAAATACAATCTTACATTATACCTAAAATGTATAGCCTTGGCAGGTTTTGCCTTTGCTGCTGTGAAGTCATCTTAGAGACAATTATTTTTTGCAAAATCAAAATCCCTTCCTTGTGTGCACCTGATGATCAGTTTATGCCGGCACGTTGATGGATATTGTTTATTGTTGGGGGGTAATGGGGATGCTGAGGGAAGGAGATGAAGCTGAAACTAAAGGTAAACTAATAGGTGAGTGTTTTATCAACAACACTGGGACTGGATAACTTGAGCACAGCTGTAATCCCCTTCTCTAATTCTTGACGTGTTTAAACCATTTCTTTCCATTTAGATAACCATTACTGTTCTACAAGCTGAATTGCCATGGACCATGGGGATGAACATTTCAGCTATTGTTGTCCCTCTGTTTTGCATCCACTTTCTATTCAATAAAATGTTTACTTTCTAAAAATACATCAGTAAATATTTGTTTGACCAATTCTCCCCTTTTCATATGTGTTTTTTTTTTTTTGCCTTACACCTTATTAGGGTTTGTGTATCTGGCTATACCCTGTTTGAATATTGGGCCCTAAATATTGTGGGGAGCGGTACATGCAGTACCAGACAGGTAGGGTGTAGTGGAATGAACAGAGCAGGGCACTGCAAATTAAAGGGCAGTGTCAAGGGGGAAGGTACTGGAATACGAATTTGGAAAGCCTGCATGGACTTGCTATTGTCAGAAGTCCTTATACAGGTTTAACCTCTAGCCCCATATACATTATTCATGGCAGGGTCTCACTAAATGTCTGTTCAAAAGCAATGTCACCTCCTTTCTTATACCAATCATACTTCCACTTAAGCGTCCAGGCAGACTCTTGCCTTATGCACTCCAAAGCCTGGAGATGCACACATAAGTCAGGCTGGCATGCTGCACAGATTTAAAAAAGCTCATACGTACATGTGTATCTCAAAAAATGGGTGGGACATGGGCATGCTAGTAGTTTTGAATGAAACTAGTGCATAAATACTCACACAAGCACTCTCCACGTCACCCTACCGCTTAACTTTACTTCTACTATGAATGATGTGTAAGTAATAAAATTAAAAAATCTATGTTAGTCAGTGGGGTTTTAAGGATTGAGGCTAAGTGGGTAAAAGGGAGGCTATTAAACTAGGGAGGGGGTTAGGAAGTCCTATCCTTTTCCTGAGCGAAGTGAGAACGAATGGGGGAAACTGGTAATTGCATTGGCACGCGTGTCTACTAAAATCCCCCCTTACATGCCAGAAGCAGCATTTGCGCGCACATGTGCATGTCTTTATTCAATTGTGCACACATGTACGTTTATACAGCCTATTTTAGACCATGCATGCATATACGCACATATGTTATAAAATGGTTGCATCTCTGGGTGGAAGCCGCCATACATGTGTACATGTGCATCCATGTGACTGTTTAAAAGTTATCCTCTTGGCTTTCTCAGTTGATATATTATATTGAATGGCAACTTAGGAGTCATATAAGATGATTAATCCTTTATCTCTTTCTTTTTTAATAGTTTCCCTGCCTTTCATCTAAATGAAATGTAGTTAGTTGATTTTCTCACACTAACTGCCTGATTGTACAATTTTATTCTGTAACGGCTTCAACTACTCCTCTTCTTTAAACAGGATGGCAAACATTTCATATTTATGAAGCCAGTATTTAGTAATATCCAGACCTTAGAGGAAGATTTTAAAGCCCAGCGCATGTGCATCAATTAGGAGATGACGCACAAGTTGGACTCACTCATGGCCACCTTATTTTAAAAGTCACCGAGATGTGCGCATATCTCCCACTGCAGTCACATTTAAAAGTTTTCAAAAAGGTGTGGGGCATGAGTATGATCTGGGTGGTACATGGGCATTTCGGGGCATGGCCAAGAGGTATGCATGTAAATACTTATAATCCGGAGTGCACGCCCAAGTGCCCTGCAGTGTAAGTTCACTTCTCTATGAAGGAGGTGTAAGTTTAAAAAGAAAAAGAAAGAGCCATTTCTCAGGGGTTTAAAGGGTCTGGGGTAACGGGGGGAGAGCAGATTACCAAACCAGGGGGTTTGGAGGACCAAGCTATTAATTGGGGTGAACTGGTGGATCAACTGATAAAACTGGCAAAGGCATGGATGCTCGTCCCTTTTTTTTTTTTATTTATGGAGTTTTACAATAATCATTCAGAAAAGGATTTCCAAGTTTACATATCAATTTCAATATTTATAACATTGTGACAATGTGACAATATTCTTCTTCTTTAATACTAATAATAGTGACAATAAATGTAATCCTGTCTATCCTAATTTCTCCTAATAAATGTTAAGGCAGGTAAATACGTCTCCCAAATTAATTGGAACAAAATCACTAAAAAAATATGGAAAAAGAAAAGTAAGGTAAGCCTATTTAAAAATTATTCCTGAGTAGGTTGAGTGACGGTACCCCCAGTTCCCTGATTATCCAATAGGAATCTTTATTGTAATGGTTCAAAGAAGAGATATTTTATATTATTCAGGTATACCAAACACTTACAAGGATACCTAACAGACATTTTGGCCCCCAATTGCCTAGCCTCTTGCATCATATCTAAGAATTTTCTCTTACAAATTTGAGTGACCCGGGTTAAATCTGGGAATACCCAGATCTTTTGCCCCCAAAACAATTTATTCCTATTTTGAAAAAACAAGTTTAACACTGAGTCTTTATCTGTTGAAGTTACAAAAGTCATCAAGAGTGTTCCTCGTTATTCTATTCTCTTGTTCCTCTTCTGTGGTTTCAATAAATTCAGTTAAATTGGCTTCTACTGCTACGGCAGGTTCCATCGTTGTCCCTTGTTCTTTCAATGTTGTTGATACAAAATATACTTTAGATATTGCTGGAATATTGTCCTTTGAAAGTTGAAAAACTTCAGTCAAGTATTTCTTAAACTGCTCCCGGGGGGAGATCAACTTTACTTTCGGAAAATTTAATATTCGTATCTAGCAAGATTTTCTAAATTTTCAATCCTCTTCATAACAACGTTATCATCTTGGATTGTCTTTGTTTGGCTTTCCTGAATTGATGAAACTTTTTCTTCCAATCTCTTTATTTTTAACTCTTGTGCATCTAAATTAGGCTCAATTGCTTGAATTTTAATCTGTGAGTTGTTGATAGCCTCCGTTAGAGAGATTATCATATTCTGAATTGTCAAAGAGGCTTCCCAAAGGGTTCCCAATGTGACTTCAGAATTAACCAGTTTTTTTTCTTGGGAGAATCCCTCACTCCTCTTTCCTGGCAAATTGCTATGATCCTGCTGGATTCATTTTCCAGTTCCTCTCCTCTTTCCAAGTTGATAGCAGAGGCGTTCATCCCTCCTACTGCGCCTACAACATCCTTTGATGATAAATCGGATCCAGCTTCTGCAACTGGTTTAATATCCAAATTTCTTTGGTGTGCTGACCAGTCCTGTAGCTGGGTATGGATGTTTAATGGAGGAAAAAGAGTCTCAGGAGCCCCAGGGCTTAAAGATATTTGTGTGTCTAAGGAAGGCTGGGTGTACTCCTCACCCATCTTCTCAGCAGATGCTCCTGGGGTAGATGCATAGGTTGGAGTGAAAAACCCATCAATAGTGGCTTGAGAGGGCATAGGCATGACAGCTGCAGAAGTAACTAATCACACCCTGCCCTTTCACTTCGCATGAGGAATATAATTTAATAAGTCAAACGTACAGTACAGAGCTTAACAACGCAACTTCCTACTCTTTTAAGGAGACTTATATACAACAAAGGTGGCAGGAGAAGAGTTAAAAAAAGGAGGGATAATATAAAAACTATAATTTACTCACTTTTGTGGAGGAGATCTTCTTGGGAGTTTTGATTCAATTTTTGTTTAAATCAAATCACCATATTTCAAAAGAAAGATGTGCGCCCCTTAGGCACGCAAGGCTTGGGTGGCGCACCAGCAGCAGCTGTGTATCGCAAAGCTGCCCCTCTTTATGAGGGCTCTCCTTGGACCCTCCTTGATGATGTCAGAGCTGGAAGAAGATTGAAGCGGTACCGTCGGGACAAGTTAACCCTTACCCCCGGATTTTACCAGGTAAGTAGTAGGAAAGCAGTCAAAAAAGAGCAATACACCCTTCTCCTCCACCTTGAGTATTGCCGCAAAGCGGCCGGTCTTTATGAGGGCCCTCCCTGGACCCTCCTTGAGGATGTCAGAGCCGGAAGCAGATTGAAGCAGTATCGTCAGGGCAAGTTAACCTTTACCCCCGAAGTTCACCATGCTCGTCCCTTTTAAAATTCCCCAACTTAGACGGTAGAAGAGGGATTTATGTGCATAAACATACACCCACTTAAAATTGGGTGCACATGTTCAGGCTATTTTATAACATGTGCAAGTTATAAAATGACCCTTGGTGTGGGCATGTGCCGAAGTACACATGACAAATGGTGCCCGCACTCCAGTTTTAAAATTACTGGTCCTGTGTACAACATTAGTCTTTTCAGAAGACAATTTCAAAGTCCATGGGCCATATCCTAAATGGAGCTATCGACCAATATCAATACTCCAACTTCATCAGGATATAGAGACGCAGCATCCACTGGACAAGAAATGAAGTCATGAGTTCAGACACTTTATTTTAGATCTGAATCTGTTCTCCAGTATGATGTATTGTTGTACGACTCATTTTGCAAATACCTTTTTGGAGAATGAACATGATATAATATCTCAGAATATCTCAATGCTATGACCACACCTAGAGCACTGTGTGAAATTCTGGTTAACGCAGCTCAAGAAAGATATTGCTGAACTTGAAAAGATACAGAGAAAAGCAACCAAAATGACAAAGGGAATGAATCGATTCCTCCATGAGGAAAGAGGTTAGGGTTCTTCAGCTTGAAGAAGAACCACCTGAGGGAATATGATAGAGGTCTATAAATAATGGGGTAGATTTTACAAATCTACGCACTCGCGTAGTTTTGTTCGCACACCAGGCATGAACAAAAGTACGCAGGATTTTATAAGATACGCGTGTAGCCACCTGTATCTTATAAAATCCTGGGTCAGCGCACACAAGGGGGTGCACATTTGTGCACCTTGCGCGAGCCAAACCCTGCACGCGCTGCCCGTTCCCTCCGAGGCCGCTCCGAAATCAGAGCAGCCTCGGAGGAAACTTTCCATTCACCCCCCTGCACCTTCCCCTCCCTTCCCCTACCTAACCCACCCCCCCCAGCCCTATCTAGACCCCCCACCTTTATCTGAAAAGTTTCTACTGCCTCTGGGCAGTAGTAACTTACGCGCACCGGCGCGGCAGGCCCTGACAAAGGCCGCTGTGTCAGGGCACTCGGCCATGCCCCCGGACCACCCACACGTCCCCGAACATGCCCCGATCAGAAACCATGCCCCCTGGCCACGCCACCGACCGCCCCTTTTTGCAAGCCCCGGGACTTAGGCGTGTCCAGGGGCTTGCACGCGCTGCCGAGCCTATGCAAAATAGGCTCGGCGCGCTCAGGGAGGTTTTCAAAGGGTTACGCACGTACCTTATGCATTTAACCCTTTTAAAATCCGGCCCAATGACTGGAATGCAAATCAGTTTTTTACTCTTTAAAAAAAAAAAAAAAGACTGGGGACACTCCATGAAGTTAATAACTAGCACATTTAAAACAAGTTGGAGAAAATATTTTTTTCACTCATTGCACAATTAAGCTCTGGAATTCATTTCCAGAGGATATAGTAAAGGCAGGTAGTGTAGTTGGGTTTTTAAAAAGGTTTGAACAAGTTCCTGGAGGAAAGATCCATAAACTATTATTAACCAGGTAAATAGGGAAAGCCGTGCTTATCCCTGGGCATTCTGAATCATTCCATGTAATTGAGATATATGCACACTGTTGAAAATTGCTCTCTTCATGTGATAGGTATGGAATTAAATGTGAATTAATTTGAATGAAATGAAAATAACGGAACCATGTTGGAGGTGGTGGAGGACAGCATAGTAGCTGTGGGGTGATTTAGAGGACTGGTCATAGCAGATATAGAAAAGGAACAGAGAACTGCATCAAAAATGATAAAGGGGATGGAAAAGTTCCCTTATGGAGAAAGGCTTAACAGATTGGGTCTCTTTAGTATGGGAAAGATGACAAAGAGGGGATATAATTGAGTGGGGCAGAACGGATAAAGGGAGGCTGTGAATGTAAATCTATCTCATACATATTCATTATGTGTCCTGAAAACCAGTCCCGTTTGTGGCTCTTGAGGACTGGAGCTGGTCACCCCTGATCTAAGGAATACTCCATGAAACTAACAAGTGGGAGATTTAAAACAAATCGTAGGAAGCATTTTTGCTCAGTGCACAATCAAACAATGGACTCTGTTTCCAGAGGACGTTATCAAGAAATAGAGGTCTGGTCAAATTCCTGAAGGAAAAGTCCCTAAACAGTGCTGAAAAGCAGAATATAGATAGATAGATAGATAGAAGGATATTAGCTAGGTAGACTTGGGAAAGCCAACACTTATCCCTGGAAGGGGAGATACAAGAAATAGATCAAGAAATGGGGATTTGCCATTGTCAGAGACTCAGCATAGCATTTCTTACTTTGTATGTTCTTACAAGTCTTAATGGGTAGTAGTGCTGAGGGTAAGTTACAGCCTAGGGTTTAGTGAGTAGGGATCTGTGTTGAGGGAAAATCTGTGGTGGGGAAAATCTTTATTGGATTATGTGAGACACAGAACGGCTTCTGCTATTTAATACCATTACTAGCTTCCAGCTCAAGCATAGAGAGAAACAAAACATCACGCCATGAGGTCTGGCCACACGCGTAAAGGCCAGGACGTGCTCAAGTGCCGAGCCTCTTGGAAGGGGCAGGCCGGAGGGCGGGGAGGGGTGGGGAGGGGTGAGGGACGGTCCGGGACAGTGCCATTGTTCACTGTCTTGGCTGCCGGCGTGCGCAAGTTACTTCAGGTCGGGCCCTGAAGTAACTTGCAAAATAAAAGGTAATACAATTTTAAAAAGGGTTTTAGAGGGTGGGGAGGAAAGGGGAAATGAGGTTAGGGTAGGGGGTAGGAAAGTTCCCTCCCTCTCCGCTCCTAAATTGGAGCGGACTGGGAGGGAACTGGGGAAGGCCCCGATGCGTCGAGAAAATTGACAACCCCCCCCACCACCACCTTTGCATGTGCCGCTGCCAATTTTCTAACTTGCGCACACCGGCGCACACATGTTATAAATCTTTTGCAATGTGTGCGCGCTGGATAGCGTGCGCACCTTTTAAAAATATACCCCTAAAAGTATAGGAAAATTAGCCAATTTTAAAAGCATAAATGGGAAATGAATGATGTGTGTATTGTATTTTTTGTTTAATTTTATTAAAAATCAGAGAATAAGAAAAATGTGTTGATTGAATATTATTTCAACTCCGTAAAGTAATATAAATGGTAGAATTGGATATAAACGAGTTGGAAGAGCAATAAAAAGAGTGAAAGTGAATGAAACAATCCTTTTAAACCCAGAATAGGGACAACTGATTATTATTTATTTTAATAGAGTTCGTAGTGACAAGTTTGCACCATCAAAAAAAAACAAAAACCCAGTGAGCAGACTGGCTTAGCACAAGCTGGAATGGCATAGAGAGCAAGCTAATACTTTGAGTTATTTAAAAAGGAATGTAACAACTGAGAAACAAAAACAGAAGGAAAGAAGGAAAGGAATATAACACTGGCCAGCAATGTGTCAAAGGAAGAAAGAAAAAGATGTAAAGATAAAAAAAAATAACCAGCCTGAGCTGAAAGGATATTAAAAGACTTACAATAGAGAAATTTGCACAAGCAGAGAAAAGAGACTAAGGTGACTTAATTCAAGGCATTCATCATTCATCAATTGAATTGAAAGAAAACTGAGAAAAATAATCTGTTCATAAAGACATTATAGTAAATATATTTATCAGACATTAGATTAAACTGATAAAAATTATGTATCTGATCTGTATATTGATGGTAGTCCTCACATGAGATATTAATATAGGTGATAAAACATTCTATAAGACAATATATAGAAAAAGTGTTATTCTATAATTCTATATTTTGTTTATATATAAATTCATTTTGAGTATGTTCTAATATAACATACAGACAAAACAAATGTCATTTAAATAGAATAATAGTCTATGGTAAATATATGTGTTTGGATGTTATACTGTGCATCTGTGATTTAACATTGGTCCACGTGATGCCCTAATATATGACTACAATATTTACCATCTCCAAAACCACAAGTATTTGATCCTCACAGAACAGTGTCTACATCTTCTTGGCATAGTCATCAGGACTGAGAAATCTTTTATTCCCTGTACGTACCAGGATCAGTCCAGACTGCTGGGTTATGCCTCCCCTCCAGCAGATGGAGTCAGAGAGAAAACTGAAAGCACCCCCTAGATATACTGGTGTGCCACCTGCAATCCTTCAGTATTTCCTCTGACTCCAGCAGATTGAGAGACACAACCTGCAGTCCTGGCCTGGTCAGTTTGTTAGTACTGGGAAAAAAAAAAAAGGGGAGATTATAATAGAGGGACAAGATCACTTGGTTTCTTTCTTTCTCTCTATCCTGTCTGTTTGTGTCGGTGTTTGTTTGTTTGAGCGCAGCGCGGTTTTGAGCTCAGTGTGGGGCAGGCACAGAGGGCACTGCCCTCTGAAAGTTCCCGGGCTAGACGGTCCTTGAGGCTGGCGGAGAGCTTACCGGTGGGCCGGTCACCCTCCCCCCAATTCCAGGGGTCCCAACCCTGAAGGGGGTTTAAAAAAAAACAAAAAAAAAAACTGTTTCTTTTTCAATTTTATTTGGGCCACTTCAGCCCTGTTGGGAACAGGCAGTGGGCTCTTTCGTTTTTCACCCCGGCCTGCCAGAGCCTCTACGGACCCCGGAGGGGGTGGCTTCGTCACCCGGCGCGCTGGGCTGGTGAGGGGTTTCACTCACCTCGATTTTGGCGCCTTTTTCCTCGGGGCTCCATTTTCTCTCCCGCGATGCCGCGATCTTCGGCCTGTGTGGCCTGTGCAGGAGCGGGGGCGCGACTCTCCCGAGAGGGCCTCTGTCCCCGATGTCTCCCCGGGGACGAGGGACCCTCTCGGGGGCCGAGCGCTGCCCGCAGTGACTCTTTTCTGCCTTCTTCGCCGCGGCATCGCGGCGCTTCAGTCAGCCGTTCTCCGGCCCCTCCTCCCTCGGGGAGGAGTGCGGCGGCCATCTTGGCCACGCGGCAGACAGACTCGGAGGCATCGGAGGAGGTAACCTCCCCTCCCCCCTCCCCTGGCGAGCGAAACCCGCGGTCCCAGGCTGATTTGGGAAGCCCTCAAGCCCCTCCTCCCTCAGGATCTATTAAGAAGAACCTAAAGAGGTCGGTGCCATTTTCCTCCGATTTTGTGCTTCTGATGCACAAAGCCTTTTTGCAGGCTGAATCTGGTTGGGAGGCAGAGGTCCCTTCTCCCCCGAAGGTCCCTAAAACTTCCTTGCCCCAGGGGAAGCCGCTGGGCGTAGGGTCCTCCGAAGCCAGTGTTCCTCGCCCGCGGGGTGGGGGGGCTGAGGGCACAGGGGACGCGGAACCTGTTCTGAATCCCCAGGAGCCTTCGGATTTGCTGACGGCGGACGAACAGATGCCCGTAGAAGGGGATGACCCCCAGGTGCTCCGTTTATTCGGCAAAGAGGAGTTAAGCTCCCTTATCCTCCATGTCCTACAGGAGCTTGAGCTGACAGCGCCCCCCCCAGGACGCTGACACTTCTACAGGGGATATCGCTATGGCAGGACTTCGGGCACACCCTCAGACTTTCCCATTCCATCACAAAGTTTTACAGATTGTTTCAAAGGAGTGGGAGCTGCCAGAGTCTTCCCTGAGGGTAACTCGAGCTATGGAAAAGCTATATCCCTTGCCTAAGGAATCCCTGGATCTCCTAAAGACACCTGCGGTGGACTCGGCTGTCACGGCTGTGGTTAAACATACGACTATCCCTGTTACGGGTGGTATAGCTTTGAAAGATCTCCAGGACCGTAAGCTGGAGATCTTGTTGAAGCGTATCTTTGATGTGGCGGCCCTAGGTGTCCGGGCAGTGGCGTGCAGTGGCGTGCAGCAGCCTCGTGCAGAGGGCCAACCTGCGATGGGTCCAGCAGTTGCTGACCAAGCAGGAGCTTCCTCCGGGTGAGGCAGAGCAGGCTAATTGTGTGGAAGCTGCGGTCGCTTATACAGCGGATGCCTTATATGATTTGTTGCGCACTTCAGCTCGCATTATGTCATCGGCGGTTTCAGCCAGGAGGTTGCTGTGGCTCCGTCGTTGGTTGGCGGATGCCACCTCCAAGGCGAGATTAGGTTCCTTCCCCTTTAAGGGCAAGTTGCTCTTTGGCGAGGATCATAAAGGACCTGGGAGACAACAAAGTATATAAGTTGCCGGAGGATAAGCCGCGACAATCTCGGTCGTTTGGGAATGCTAGGGCTTGCTTTCGGGGTCAAAGGCGTTTCCGTGCGGGAAGAGGTGGTGCTTTTCCCCAGAGACAGCAGGCAATGAGAACCCAGTCCTGGTCTTCTTCCTTTCGGGGCAGGAGGCCTCAACGAGGAGGCTCCTCACAAAGTTTCGGTACCAGCAAGCCCGCACAATGAAGGTGCGCAGGCCCATTCCTCCGTTCCCGTTATCGGAGGTCGGCTGTCCCGGTATTGGGAGGAATTGGTCAAAATTACTTCGGATCAATGGGTCCTCGACGTGGTTCAGTACGGCTACGAGTTGGATTTTGTACGTCCCCTCTGGGATCTTTTTATGATATCGCCATGCGGTCCACGGGAAAAACAGCTGGCTATAGCTCAAACACTCGATCACTTACAGGTTCTGGGAGCAGTGACTCCGGTTCCGCCGGACCAGCTCCGGACGGGTCGGTATTCCATTTACTTCCTGGTTCCCAAAAAGGAGGGCACCTTCCGGCCAATTCTGGATCTCAAGGGGGTAAACAAGGCGTTACGCGTGCCTCGCTTTCGGATGGAGACTCTAAGGTCTGTTATTGCGGCCGTCCACAAGGGAGAATATTTGGCTTCTTTGGACTTGACAGAGGCTTATCTCCACATCGGAATCCGAGAGTGTCATCAAAGATACTTGAGGTTCATGGTGTTAGGGTCCCATTACCAGTTTTGTGCCCTCCCCTTCGGACTGGCCACCGCGCCGCGAGTGTTCACCAAGGTTCTCGTAGTGGTCGCAGCTTCTCTCCGTCGGCAAGGAGTACTTGTGCATCCCTATCTCGACGATTGGCTCATCCGGGCAAAGTCGCATGCGGCTTGCAAACGGGCAGTCTCCTTGGTAGTGCGTCAACTTCAGTCGTTGGGTTGGGTAGTCAACTTCGCGAAGAGCAGACTCGAGCCGACCCAACTGTTGGACTTTTTGGGCTCTCGGTTCTATACCTTGGTGGGCAAGGCCTTTCTTCCTCATCAACGCATGCTCAATCTCATGACACTGGTGTGGCGCCTGATGGCTCTTGCGACTCCCACGGTTTTGGATTATTTACAGGTCATTGGTCATATGGTATCTACTATGGAGATGGTACAATGGGCTTTTGCGCATATTCGGCCTTTACAAAGAGCACTTCTATCTCGTTGGGATCCCAGATCAGAGGATTACGGGATGGAACTCCCTTTGCTGGAGGAGGCCCGCTCCAGTCTCTCCTGGTGGCTAACTCCAGACAACCTGCTACAGGGAGTGGACCTGGAACCCCCATCTTGGCTGGTGGTGACGACGGATGCCAGTCTTTCAGGCTGGGGGGCTGTCTGCCAATCCCGAGCTGTTCAGGGTACCTGGTCAGCGCGCCAGTCCACTTGGTCCATAAATCGTTTGGAGACCAGAGCGGTACGTCTGGCCTTGCGTCGCCTCCTTCCCATGGTGAGCGGCCGACCGGTACGAATTCTGTCGGACAACGCGACCACAGTGGCGTACATAAATCGACAAAAAGGCACAAAAAGTCGGGCGGTAGCGACAGAGGCGGCGTTGTTGATGGCTTGGGCGGAACGACACATGTCGCGCCTCGCGGCCTCCCACATTGCCGGCGTGGACAACGTTCAAGCGGACTACCTCAGTCGGCAGCACCTAGATCCAGGAGAATGGGAGCTTTCGACAGAGGCGATGTGTCTCATCGCTCGGCGTTGGGGGACTCCGCGCTTGGACCTAATGGCGACTCAAAAAAATGTGAAAGCGGCGCGTTTCTTCAGTCGAAAAAGAGAGCACGCGTCGGAAGGGGTGGATGCGCTAGTACTTCCGTGGCCCCGTCACATCCTTCTTTATGTGTTTCCTCCGTGGCCCCTGGTGGGGAAAGTGTTACGACGCATAGAGTCCCATCAAGGTCAGGTGATTCTCGTGGCTCCGGAATGGCCGCGTCGCCCGTGGTTTGTGGATCTCGTCAATCTGGTGGTGGACGGTCCTCTACGTCTGGGTCATCTTCCCAATCTCCTGCGTCAAGGTCCGGTAGTTTTCGATCTGGCGGATCACTTTTGTCTGGCGGCTTGGCTTATGAGCAGAAGCAGTTAAGGAAGAGAGGTTATTTGGATGTGGTGGTGTCTACTCTACTTCGGGCGCGTCGGTCTTCTACTACGCTTGCTTATGCCAGAGTCTGGAAGGTTTTCCATGATTGGTGCGCCGGTTTAAGTATATCGCCTAGACGTTCGACCGTGCCTCAGATCCTCATGTTCTTACAAGAAGGCCTGAAAAAGGGTTTGGCGTATAATTCGCTTCGAATCCAGGTAGCGGCTCTGGGATGCTTGAGAGGCCAGGTTGAAGGGTCCTCCCTTGCGTGTCACCCAGATGTGGCTCGTTTCTTGCGAGGTGTTAGAAACTTGCGTCCTCCTTTTAGGCTTCCCTGTCCTTCCTGGAACTTGAACTTGGTACTCCGTGACTTGTTTGTGGCCCCATTTGAGCCTATTAAGATGGCTTCATTGAAGGATCTGACCCTCAAGATGGTATTTCTTGTGGCCATTTCCTCGGCTCGTCGGGTGTCGGAGCTTCAGGCTCTTTCTTGCAGAGAACTGTTTTTGCGCATTTCTGATTCGGGAGTTTCTTTATGTACCGTACCCTCCTTCTTACCTAAGGTGGTCTCAGCGTTTCATGTCAATCAGACGGTAGAGTTACCTTCTTTTTCAGCAGAGGACATGCGGTCTTCTCAAGGTAAGGACTTGAGGTGTCTGGACGTCCGTCAAATTCTTCTGCGCTATTTGGAGGTTACCAACGACTTTAGAAAGTCGGATCACCTTTTCGTGTTGTGGAATGGACCCAAGAAGGGTCTTCAGGCGTCCAAGGCTACGATTGCACGCTGGTTAAAGGGGGCTATTGCGTCCACGTACATTGTCTGCGGTAAGCCTGTTCCTGATGGGCTTAAAGCTCATTCGTTGCGTTCTCAAGCGACTTCGTGGGCAGAGAATCAATTGGTCTCTTCCCAGGAGATATTTAGGGCGGCCACTTGGAAATCTTGGCATACGTTTGCCAGGCATTATCGCCTGGATGTCAGTGGTCCGTCCACACAGTCGTTTGGCAGCAGCGTGATTCAACCGGGACTCTCAGGGTCCCACCCTAGTTGAAGCGGCTTGGGTACATCCCAGCTGTCTGGACTGATCCTGGTACGTACAGGGAAAGGAAAATTAGGTTCTTACCTTTGCTAATTTTCGTTCCTGTAGTACCATGGATCGGTCCAGACGCCTGCCCACGGTCTTCTGGGAGTCCGCTCGTGTTCCATTATTATCTTTTACATTACAGTTTGTATATATACCACAGATGAAGTGTTTTTTCACTGTACAATTGTCATTGTTCGTGTTTGACTGTACAACTTTGGTGTCCTACTTGTTTGTCTGTTTTCAAGGAGGTTACTGTTTGATCTGACCTCTAAGTTGAAATGCAATCAGTTAAGTTTTGGAAATTCCTTGGGGGCAGCATTTGCGATGGCTGGATTCTTACTTCTGCTTTGATATCACATATACTGAGGGATCGCAGGTGGCACACCAGTATATCTAGGGTGTGCTTTCAGTTTTCTCTCTGACTCCATCTGCTGGAGGGGAGGCATAACCCAACTGTCTGGACTGATCCTTGGTACTACAGGAATGAAAATTAGCAAAGGTAAGAACCTAATTTTCCTTTTCAAAGGTCAGATTTTGAAGACCTTCCCCAGGATGTTATCAATGTTGGAGGAATTACAATGTCTATTAAAAAGTTTAAAAGATTGCTTGAATGTATTTTGAAATGCAATAAATAAAAAAATTAAAAAAAGAGAGGTTAAAAGATAGGTGACATAAGAAGAAAGGCAGAAAATGCGGAAAGAGGAATGGAGAAGTTATGGCATCCAATATGATAGAATTACACCAGAGTACAATGACAATTATGAAACATACAAATTCACTCGGAGTTCGGAAGAAGTAAATGAATGGCAAGAGCCTAGCAGACAGAGAAGAAGTTGCATTTATTATAGTCATGCATATTACCCAGAAGGTTTTGAGAAAGTGCCAATCATGTCATGGAGTGAAATATTCAGAAGATGTAAAAAGGAGGAAGAAAGAAAACAGCAAAAAGAGGCATCAAATCTGAGTAGAAAAGAGCAAAATAAAAGTTCTTGTGATGCAAAAGAAAATGTAGTAAGGTCTACAAAGAAGATAAAGAGCGTGCAGCTGGAACAGAAAATGAAGCTCCAGTGAGCAGCTAAAAGAATGCAAGCACAGAATAGAGTAGAAGAAAGTACAAAAGAGGTAGCTGCACAGAATGCAGTAAAAGAAGAAAGGTCATCACGGAAAATCAAACCTCAATAAACAAAAAAAGAAGACGTGGTGTAATAAAGAAATCAAGATCCGAAATGGCCCTGTTGGTAAAGAAGCCTGAAAAGGAGAGTCAGGCGAAAAAACTGACAAAACTGGAAGAGAAAGCTGGGGAATCTTTGGAGAAAGCCTGTACCAAAATAGATTTTCATATTCCTGTGCAATTGTTACAAAGGGGACAAACAACCTGAAGAGAAAAATCTGCTAGAAATGGAAATGGAAGGCAAAGCTCATTTTGTGCAATGGGAAGAAATCTCAGAGAAACCCATTCTTGCAGAAACAATTGATGCTACAGAAACGGATGAAGATAACTGTCCATGGCTACAAGAAAGACTTTGAAAAGTATAAATGCTGAGGAGGAGTTCTGAGAACTTTGCCAATCAGAGATAACCCAAAGTTCGGAGCCAGCTGGGGAGCTTAAGGTGATGAGAAAATAATAAAGGATTTAGAATTCTGGAAAACAATACTCAGAGAAAAGCAGAGAGAGACAAAGGCTCAGCATCAGCAGATCAGTTTGCTCCAGTAACATGAGGAAAAGCAGGAGATACATGTCAGCTGATGAAAATCCAGGAGCAGAAGGAAGAGCTCAACCAGACGTTGCTCCAGAAGGACCAAGAGCTCTAATATCAGCAGCAGATGTTTCAGGAATAGAAGGAGGAGAAGAAATCCCAAGAGATGCCTCTCCAGGAGGAATTGATACAAGTAAAGGCCATTCTTCAGAAATGGACAAGTGAGGTGGAATTCCTGAGAGAGCATGAGGAGCAGGAAAAGACCTGAGCAAACTCTCTAAAGGCTACTTTAGTGCACTCTGTGATAGCACAAAATCTCCAAATACAGACACTGGTATCCACAGGAGAAAAGGAGGTGGCACTGCAGAGGAATTGCTTTCACATGAAAGAGACCCTATATAAGAACATAAGAACATGCCATACTGGGTCAGACCAAGGGTCCATCAAGCCCAGCATCCTGTTTCCAACAGTGGCCAATCCAGGCCATAAGAACCTGGCAAGTACCCAAAAACTAAGTCTATTCCATGTTACCATTACTAATGGCAGTGGCTATTCTCTAAGTGAACTTAATAGCAGGTAATGGACTTCTCCTCCAAGAACTTATCCAATCATTTTTTAAACACAGCTATACTAACTGCACTAACCACATCCTCTGGCAACAAATTCCAGAGTTTAATTGTGCATTGAGTGAAAAAGAACTTTCTCTGATTAGTTTGAAATGTGCCCCATGCTAACTTCATGGAGTGCCCCCTAGTCTTTCTATTATCCGAAATTGTAAATAACTGATTCACATCTACCCATTCTAGACCGCTCATGATTTTAAACATCTCTATCTTATCCCCCCTCAGCCATCTCTTCTCCAAGCTGAAAAGTCCTAACCTCTTTAGGGGAGCTGTTCCATTCCCCTTATCATTTTGGTAGCCCTTCTCTGTACCTTCTTCATCACAATTATATCTTTTTTGAGATGTGGCGACCAGAATTGTACACAGTATTCAAGGTGTGGTCTCACCATGGAGCGATACAGAGGCATTATGACATTTTCCGTTGTGTTCACCATTCCCTTTCTAATAATTCCCAACATTCTGTTTGCTTTTTTGACTGCCGCAGCACACTGAACTAACGATTTCAATGTGTTATCCACTATGACGCCTAGATCTCTTTCTTGGGTTATAGCACCTAATATGGAACCCAACATTGTGTAATTATAGCATGGGTTATTTTTCCCTATATGCATCACCTTGCACTTATCCACATAAAATTTAATCTGCCATTTGGATGCCCAATTTTCCAGTCTCACAAGGTCTTCTTGCAATTTATCACAATCTGCTTGTGATTTAGCTACTCTGAACAATTTTGTGTCATCTGCAAATTTGATTATCTCACTCGTCGTATTTCTTTCCAGATCATTTATAAATACATTGAAAAGTAAGGGGCCTAATACAGATCCCTGAGGCACACCACTGGCCACTCCCTTCCACTGAGAAAATTGTCCATTTAATCCTATTCTCTGTTTCCTGTCTTTTAGCCAGTTTGCAATCCATGAAAGGACATCTCCACCAATTCCATGACTTTTTACTTTTCCTAGAAGCCTCTCATGAGGAACTTTGTCAAACGCCTTCTGAAAATCCAAGTATACTATATCTACCGGTTCACCTTTTTCCACATGTTTATTAACTCCTTCAAAATAGTGAAGCAGATTTGTGAGGCAAGACTTGCCTTGGGTAAAGCCATGCTGACTTTGTTCCATTAAACCATGTCTTTCTATATGTTCTGTGATTTTGATGTTTAGAACACTTTCCACTATTTTTCCTGGCACTGAAGTCAGGCTAACCAGTCTGTAGTTTCCCGGATCACCCCTGGAGCCCTTTTTAAATATTGGGGTTACATTTGCTATCCTCCAGTCTTCAGGTACAATGGATGATTTTAATGATAGGTTACAAATTTTTACTAATAGGTCTGAAATTTCATTTTTTAGTTCCTTCAGAACTCTGGGGTGTATACCATCCGGTCCAGGTGATTTACTACTCTTCAGTTTGTCAATCAGGTCTACCACATCTTCTAGGTTCACCGTGATTTGATTCAGTCCATCTGAATCATTACCCATGAAAACCTTCTCCATTGTGGGTACCTCCCCAACATCCTCTTCAGTAAATGAGAGAGACATCAAAGTGATGACATTGAAAGAGAAAATAGATGAAAGTGAAAAGGACAAGATGACTCTAAAGGCCGAGAGAGACATTCTGAAGAGTGAGTTTCAGAAACTTTTTCTGTGTATCAGAGAGAGAGATGATGAGATCGTTGACCTGTGAAAGAGGATACAAGAGAATTAAGAAAAGAGAGACATACTGAGTGAAATGACATTCATTCAAGGTCTACAGGAAAAAGATGAGGAGATGGATGAGACATTGAAAGATACAGATTTAGAATCTGAACAAGAATGTTACTTAAAGAATGTGGAAAGCAATAAGAAAGTTGAAAGAATTGCTAGAGCTGAGGAAGTCAAGGAAAGCCAGTATGAGATTAGCTGTGGGAAAGATAAAGATAACTATAAAAGAGGTAGTAATAAAAGAACAATGCTTAGAAAAGAATGAGGGAAAGTCTCTATATAAAATAAGTTGTCAGCAGATTCATCACTATAGCTGAAAAGAATCAAGTTTGCAAACAAATAGTATCTAGATCTAGGCATACTGATTTTTTCCTTGAATTGTGAGATAGAGGTGAGAATTACCTCCTTATATTCCTTCATATAACCAGTGTCCAATTTAAGATAGTTATTAAACTATTGAAGACAGCCGTAGTTGATTATTCTTCCATTAAAAAAATTGTCTTAGTGATAAGAAACAGAAAAAAGAAGCAAAGATTTGGAAGAAATATGGTTGGAGCAAGGCAGGCTTATACAGGATCCATTAGGCCTCAGTGGATATGGCTGAGCATGGCATGTCACAGCTGGAAGTGTCAGGCCACTATGGTTATGGTTGGAACATCGCATTCCACCACTGAAAGTGTGAGGTCACAGTGATTATATTTGGAGTAAGACAGGCTTTTGCAGGATATATTGTGCCTCAGTAGATAAGGTGGATTGCGGCATGCCACAGCTAAAAGTATCAGGCCACTGTGGTTATGGTTGGAGCATCTGGAAGTATCAGGACACTGTGGGCCAGATTTTCAAACGGTTATGCACGTAAATCCCAAGGATTTACGTGCGTTACTGGGCCTGCGCGCATCAGGCCTATTTTAGAAAGGCCTGGCGACGTGCGCAAAGCCCCGGGATGCGTGTATGTCCCGGGGATTTCTAAAAGGGGCGGGGAGGGGGCGGGGCGAGGGCAGGATGGGCGGTCTGGGGGCGGGGTAGGGGCAGACCGGGGGCGGGACTGAGGCCTCTAGCACAGCGGCCATTTGCCGCTGTGCCGGGGTATCACGCGCCAGCAGTCGGTCGGTGCGCGCAACATATGCCTGCCAGAGGCAGGTGAAACTTAGAAAAAAAAAGGTATTGGGGTTTTAGAAGGGGCAGGACAGGTAATGGAAGGGAGGGAAAGGTGGGGGGGGAAGAAAAGCTCTCTCCGAGGCTGCTCCGATTTCAGAGTGGCCTAGGAGGGAACGGGGAAGGCCACCAGGCTGGAGGCTTGCAATGTGCACAAGTGCGCACCCCCTTGCGCACGCCGACCCCTGATTTTATAACATGCGCGCACACATGTAGGCCACGCGCGCAGATTTTCAAATCTGACCCTGTGGTTATACCTAGAGCATGGCATTCTGTACCAGGAAGTGTCAGGCCACAGTGGTATGGTTGGATCAAGAAAGGCTTATATTGGATACATTAGGTAAGGCCTCAGTGTTGGATTTTGGAGAACAAGAGGGTAAGGATCTTAGTTGAGCCATTCTCCTGTGGTATGTGGCATACACCAACACTGAGTAACACCTTCACAGACTTCCCTTGCCTGCTTTATCCCAAACAGTTGTTGAGGTGAAGCAGGCAGGGGAAGTCAGTGGAGTCATGACCCTACAGTGATGCTTGGAACATGGCAGGCAGAGGAACTCAGTGGAGTTATGACCCAGCAGTGGTGTTTTGGGACTAAGCAGATGGAGAACTCAAAAGAGTAAGGACCCAGCAGTGGTCCTTGGGGAAAATCAGGCAGTGGAACTCAGTAGAGTCATGACCCTGCGGTGGTGCTTCAACAGAAGATGGTATGCAAAATCTTCTTCTCTGTTTTTTTGGAAAACCAAATTCCTTACCACAAAATGCAAGGTAACACTGGAGCGTCCTTCCTCACTGAGGATACAGAGGGACAGGTCTTTCATACCCTGGGAATCCCAGGATAGGGTTCCCTGTGCCCTGAACACAGGCAACACTACAGGGGTCTCACAATGCCTCCTATAACAAAAATACTAATTGTGAAAATTAACTTAAAGGCAAGCCAAACCAGCTGTGGACTGGAATGCAGCTTATCAACCTTACTGGCTGATACTGGAGCGCACTGTTAGCCGGCATTTGGACGCACGTTTTTGACGCTCTAGCTTTACCCCTTATTCAGTAAGGGGTAATAGCACATCCAAAACACGCGTCCAACCCCCCTGAACCTAATTGTGCCTGCAACATGCAAATGCATGTTGATGGCCCTATTAGGTATTCCCACGCGATTAAGTAAGTAAAATGTGCAGCCAAGCCGCACATTTTACTTTCAGAAATTAGTGCCTACCCAAAGATAAGCACTAATTTCTCTGGGCACTGGGAAAGTGCACAGAAAAGCAGTAAAAACTGCTTTTCTGTGCACCCTCCGACTTAATATCATGGCGAAATTAAGGTGGAGGTCCCGAAAGGTTATAAAAGTAAAAAAAAAAAAAAATTTGAAATAGGCCCGCGGCTTGCGGGTTGAAAACCGGATGCTCAATTTTGCCGGCGTCCAGTTTCCGAACCCGTGGCTGACAGTGGGCTCGAGAACCGATGCCGGCAAAATTGAGCGTCGGCTGTCAAACCCGCTGACAGCCACTGCTCCTGTCCAAAAAGAGGTGCTAGGGACGCACTAGTGTCCCTAGCGCCTCTTTTTACCGCCAGGCCTCATTTAAATAAATTTACTGTATCACACGCACAGGAGAGTGGCCTGTGTGCGTGCTGGGAGAACGGGCGCTCGCCCGCTCTCCCGCAATTTTTACTGTATCGGCCCGTTACTTAAGACCCACAATCAGCTCCTCAATACTGCCACCTAATTCACAATTGAAAAGTACTGCATCCAGTCTCTCAATAAATGTTGCGTCCGTCGGTCCTCAACGGCTTCGCCCTGTTTGCCTCACCTTATTCACGGCTCCTCCCACTTACCTGGGCAAGATGGCTACCGCCGCGTCTACAAGCCGACCTCTCTGGCATCCCCAGAAAGGCTATGGTGCAGCCTCCCACCATTGCTCCTCCCAGATACCTACTAGTACCCACATCTTTGTACCACCCTTGGCGCAACCAACGTCTTTGTACCACCCTTGGCGAGAACCTCGAGGGCATTCCCTCATGCCGACATCACGCCATCTGGCTATATTACCTTCACTCATTTGCTAGCTTCCCAAGTTAGCAAGGACTTGAATCCATTCTTGTCTATGCTACTCTGCCACTTCCATGCTGCCGCAGGAAGCTCTCTCTCTCTGCCCTTCTGGGTATATGCTAACCTGGGTAATGAAGAATAGGCTGAGCAGATAACCAAGAATACCCAGACGCCTTTGCTGTACTGGGCTGTCAGAGGTGAATGAACTTTGAGAGACTTTCTGACTATCACAGATTCGAAGGATGCAGAAGATTTGGGAAACTTGTAAGCTCTGCAAAGCCTATAATTACAGGCCAGGAAGGCATCAATGACAATATCTGCACCACAATACATGGAAATGTATTTTGCAGGAAATCAGGATGCAGGCTTTTGTCTTGCAGATGCCTAGTTCAACTGACAGGAGCCAGGTAAATGAAGATGTCCCTGAGGTGACAGTTTTAATTAAATCCTGGTGCCACAAAACGGAATTCATGCTGAGCTTCTATTCAAAAAACCAGACTTGTTACCTGTTTACATAATAAAGAATATCAAGAGAAGAACAGAAGAACAAAGCCAGCAAAGTCATTGATAAAGGAACTTTTATCATGGGAGGAGGAACAGGGTTAGAAGAATTCTTAGTTGAGGGAGGTCCTCACAAGCATTTCCTATACAGGATAGATTGTCATGACAACAGTATCATGTGTTTGTGGGCGGTTACACCTTTCTGGAAGTTTCGGCAATACTGTATGTTTTAATTATAAAAGAAGGCTCTCTTCCTGTGTTAGAGGAGATGCTAGTTATTACAGATAGAGGGCATATTGCATCTCACAGGAACATTTGACTTTTAAGAAGCCAAATAAACTAAATTTGAAAACCTCTTGTTGATTTGAAATGTTCTTGTGCCCTAAGCTTTGAGTCCAAAAATTAGACAGTACCCACTCCTTGGGGGCCCTCTGCTTTATTTCAGGTGCCTTACAGGGAATAGGTACTTGCTCCTCGAGGGCCTGCTCTCCCTGCCTCGGTGCCTGCACCTTCTACAACAGACCTGGTGGAATCGCATATCAACAGCTATGGGCCGATACAGTACAGTGCGCTCTGACGGAGTGCACTGTTAGCCGGCATTTGGACATGCGTTTTGGACGCACTAGCTTTACCCCTTATTCAGTAAGGGGTAAAGCTAGTGCTTTACCCCTTACTGAATAGATAGATGACTATTACCCCTTATTCAGTAAGGGGTAATAGTGCATCTAAAACACACGTCCAACCCCCCCCCCCCCCCCCGAACCTAATAGCGCCCGCAACATGCAAATGCATGTTGATGGCCCTATTAGGTATTCCCACGCGATTCAGTAAGTAAAATGTGCTGCACAAATGTGCAGCACATTTTACTTTCAGAAATTAGCGCCTACCCAAAGGTAGGCACTAATTTATCCGGGCACCGGGAAAGTGCACAGAAAAGCAGTAAAAACTGCTTTTCTGTGCATCCTCCAACTTAATATCATGGCAATATTAAGTCGGAGGTCCCGAAAGTTTAAAAAAGTAAAAAAAAATTGAAAATTGAAAATAGGCCTGCGGTTCACGGGTTGAAAACCGGATGCTCAATTTTGTCGGCATCCGGTTTCCGAACCCATGGCTGTCAGCAGGCTTGAGAACCGACACTGGCAAAATTGAGCGTCGGCTGTCAAACCCGCTGACAGCCACCGCTCGTGTCTGAAAAGAGGCGCTAGGGACGCGTGAGTATCTCTAGCACCTCTTTTTACCCCCGGGCCTAATTTAAATATTTTTTTTTACTGTATCGCGCATGAGAGTGTCCTGTGCGCGCACTGGGAGAGTGGGTACTCGCTCGCTCTCCCGTGTTTTTTACTGTATTGGCCCGCTAGTGAGTACTCTCTCAGTCTATCTCATCCACAGTATCTCCTTGCTGGGAGAACCTGCTGACCTGCTGTGGAACCTGCTGACATCATCAAGGAGAGAAGGTCTCCCTCTGCCGAGGTCCCTGAGACTGCAATTATGAGACTGCCTCACTTCTGCCACCTCTGGTGGTTAGCTTCAAGCTGTGCAATAAAAAAACTCTTGTGTTTGTGTAGTACGAGTCTAGCCCAATGCTGTGGCTCCTCACGGAGCTCCTCCCCGTGGGTGTGGTCACCTCCACAGCACCCAAGGATCCACAAACACACATAAATACAACAGATTGCTAACTCCATGGATCCGGCTCAGCTCACTGCATTGCAGGCCATTCCAGGCCTGGCCCAGCGGATCTCGGAACAGCAGACTGCGCTGGAAGGACTGACCGCTGCATTTAATCTACTGCACACACAGATTAACTCGCCTTCCACCTCAAGTAAAGCAGCTAAACCGTCTGAGGTGATGGTGAAGACTACTGTGCCTCTTGCAGCTCCCACCCGCTTCTCGGGAGAAGTCTGGAGATGCAGAGACTTCATTAACCAGTGCTGCATGCACTTTGGTTTATAACCTGGCCACTTTCCCACTGCCTATGCCAAGACCACCTATATCCTGTCGTATCTAGATGGACGAGCATTGTCTTGGGCCTCTTCACTGTGGGAGCGTGAGGATCCGATTCTTCATGACCTTGAAGGATTTCTCGAACTCTTTAAGTCAGTTTTTGATGATCCTGCCCGGTATACCATTACAAGATCTTCTTTGGTTTACCTGAAACAAGGGAACAAACCAATAACTGACTTCACTATAGAATTCAAGACACTAGCGTCTGAATTATCCTGGGACCCGAGATGCCTGAAGACCCTCTTTCTTGAAGGATTGAACTCCCATCTGAAAGATGAACTGGTCGCTCTTGAAATGCCTGAGTCCTTGGCTGAACTAGTGAAATTGGCAGCAAGGATCAATCACCGACTTCGCGATAAGGTTCAAGAGACCAAGACTTCCAGGAGACCCTTTCTGGGTGAAGTTCAAGTCCAGTCCACACCCAGGCCTGTTCCTTCAGTCCCAGCCACCAGTGGAGAAGAACCTATGCAATTAGGCCACAGCCACCTGACATCAAAAGAGAGAAGAACGCGGAAGAAATTAGGGCTGTTTATGTACTGTGGACAAGCTGGTCAGGCTGTCCAAACTTGCCCTATATGTCCGGGAAACTGGCAGACCTAAGTCCTGTGGGAGGACTCTTCTTAGATCTTACCACTCCTTCTCCTCCGCTCTATCTACCTGTATCTTTGATCTGCGGACCCTTAGAAATCCAGACTCTTGCCCTAGTGGACTCTGGGTCAGGAGGCAATTTTATTCTTCAACAATTAGTGGAGCACCTATGGATCCCCACTTCCACTATGAAGCATCCACTACTTCTTTCATCCATCTATGGAGAGCCCTTACCGGGTGAAGTAACACTATGCACCGAACCAGTGTGTCTACGGACCGGTGCCCTCAATTCTGATACCATCTCTTTCTTTGTTTTAGAGAAGGCCATGCACCCTATAGTACTGGGATTACCTTGGCTGCAGCAGCATATGCCTCAATTCAATTGGGTTACACTGGAACTGTCAAGATGGGGTCCAGACTGCAATTATAAATGCCTGATGGAGGTAGCTCTGTTACCCTGTATGTCTACCACCCTAGTAATGCTGGGGTTGCCGCCTCAATATGCATTTTTCCAAGATGTCTTTTCAAATGAAGCTGCAGATGTAGTTCTGCCTCACAGACCTTATGACTGCGCTATTAATCTGAAGCCTAATACGGAGCCACCCAAGGGTAGAGTGTACCCCCTGTCCGTGGCAGAAAATAAAGCCATGTCCGAATATATTCAGGAAAACCTCCAAAACGTCTTCATAAGAACATCCAAGTCCCCTTCTGGTGCAGGCTTTTTCTTTGTGGGCAAAAAGGATGGTACACTATGTCCGTGTATAGATTACAGAGGCCTCAACGTAATAACAATAAAGGATCGCTACCCTCTGCCTCTGATATCAGAGCTATTTGACAGACTACAAGGAGCTCAAATCTTTTCCAAACTGGATCTGAAAGGAGCCTATAATTTACTTTGCATTCGAGCTGGTGATGAGTGGAAGACGGCCTTCAACACTCGGGACAGCCACTTTGAATATCTAGTGATGCCCTTCGGCCTGTGCAACGCCTCAGCTGTCTCTTCAAAATTTAATGAACAAAATTTTCCGGGATCTCCTCTATAAGTGTGTTGTTATTTACTTGGACAACATCTTGATTTTCTCTCGAGACATGACCACTCATCTGGAGGATGTTAAGAGAGTACTACAGAGCCTCTGTAGTACACCAAGCTATCCAAATGTGAATTTCACAAAGAGTCAGTGCCTTTCTTAGGCTACATCGTCTCCAATCAAGGCTTTCAAATGGATCCACAGAAGCTGGAGAATATCCAGAAATGGGTGCAACCCACCAGGTTAAAAGCTCTCAGACACTTCTTAGGTTTCACCAACTATTGCAGGACCTTCATGAAGAATTACTCTTCACTTACAGTGCCGCTTACAGCTATGACAAAGAAAGGTGCCAATGTTGCTAATTGGTCTCCAGAAATATAGAAACATAGAAATGATGGCAGAAGAAGACCAAACGGTCCATCCAGTCTGCCCAGCAAGATTCACATTTTTTTTTCCTCATACTTATGTTATTCTTGGCTCTTAGTAACCTTTTGGTTGTGTTTCCCTTCCACCCCCACCATTAATGAGAAAGCAGTGTTGGAACTGCATCTAAATGAAATATCTAGCCCAATTAATTAGGGGTAGCAACTACCACAATAAGAAAGCCACACCCATGCCCACCTGCCCACCCAGACTAAACAATTCAGTCCTTGTTGGTTGTTGTCTGTATATAGATCCACCTTTCTTCATTCCCCCTGCCATTGAAACAGAGAGTTATGCTGGATATGCATTGAAATTGAAGTATCAGACTTTCATCCCTGCTGTTGAAGCAGAGAGCTATGCTGGATATGCGTGAAGTATCAGTCTTTCTCCCCTACCATTGAAGCAGAGAGCTATGCTGGATATGCATTGAAAGTGAGGTATCAGACTTTCTCCCCTGCCGTTGAAGCAAATAGCTATGCTGGATATGCTGGAAGTATCAGTCTTTCTCCCCTGCCATTGAAGCAGAGAGCTATGCTGGATATGCATTGAAAATGAAGTATCAGGCTTGTTTGGTTTGGGGTAATAGCCATCGTAACAAGCAAGCCACTCCCCACTTTTTTGTGAAGGCAAATCCTTTTTTCCACATTTCCTCTTGCCGTTGAAGCTTAGAGCAATGTTGGAGTCACATTAACCATGTGTATGTTTATTGAATAAGAGTATTATCTCCAGGTAGTAGCCGTCATTCTCGCGAGCCACCCACTCTTCATTCACGTCCTCTAGACTTTATGGATCCACAGTGTTTATCCCACGTCCCTTTGAAGTCCTTCACAGTTCTGGTCTTCACCACTTCCTCCGGAAGGGCATTCCAGGCATCCACCACCCTCTCCGTGAAGAAATACTTCCTGACATTGGTTCTGAGTCTTCCTCCCTGGAGCTTCAAATCAAGACTCCTGGTTCTGCTGATTTTTTTTCCGACGGAAAAGGTTTGCCATTGTCTTTGGATCATTAAAACCTTTCAAGTATCTGAAAGTCTGTATCATATCACCTCTGCTCCTCCTTTCCTCCAGGTTGTACATATTTAGATTCTTCAATCTCTCCTCATAAGTCATTTGATGAAGACCATCCACCTTTCTGGTCACCCTTCTCTGGACCGCCTCCATCTTGTCTGTCTCTTTGGAGATACGGTCTCCAGAACTGAACACAGTACTCCAGATGAGGCCTCACCAAGGACCTGTTCAATGGAATAATCACTTCCCTTTTCTTAGTCGATATTCCTCTCTCTATGTAGCCCAGCATTCTTCTGGCTTTAGCTATCGCCTTGTCACATTGTTTTGCCGACTTCAGATCATTAGACACTATCACCCCAAGCTATAGACTTTTCAAGCAAGCCATGTCTTTGACACCCAGATCCCTCCAAGTCTTTCATCGTGGAGGTCGATGCCTCAGACGATGGCATAGGGGCTGTATTAAGCCAGGCTGGTGATTCAAAGTTTCCACAACCATGCTCATTTGTCTCCCATCGCTTCTCTCCTGTAGAGAAAAATTATGGAATAGGAGATAAGGAGTTTCTGGCTATTAAAATGGCATTCGAAGAATGGCGCCTTTGGCTCGAAGGAGCGCAACATCAAGTAACGGTCTTCACAGACCATAAGAATCTGGAGTACCTCCACCACGCACAGCACCTGACTCATAGACAAGTGCAATGGTCTCTGTTTTTCAACAGATTCAACTTTGTGCTCAAGTACCACCCTGGAGATAAGAATATCAGAGCTGACACTCTATCTCATTCATTCCTCTCCGAGGACATTCCAGAAGAACCACAATACATCACTGACCCAAAGAAGGTCATATTGGCAGCTACCCACTCAGTACCTGCAGGAAAGACAATCGCACCCAAGAACCAGAGTAAAAAGTTATTGGCTTGGGCCCACGACCCTAAACTTTCAGGACATCCTGGTCAACAATGAACCCTGTCTAAACTTCAAACTTTTTATTGATGGCCCACCATGAAGGAATAGATAAAGTATACAATCAGAGGTCCTATACGCAGTACTATATTCTACAAATGAATCTTTTTTATTAAACACATTCAATATAAATCATCCTCCTCTAATACATAAAAACTCCTAGCTAGACAATGATTATTAAAAACCACTCACTCATTCATTACCCCCAATCATACTTTCCACACACATACCATTCATTAACTTATAAAATAATACCCCAACATGATTAATATGTCAACAAATATCCTATGAACATTTCATATAATATACAACGCACTCCCTCTCGGTATATAACAAATAGAATATTAATTGTCTATTTATATGTTCAATCACCCGACGACGATCTCGTTTCTTCCGCCGTAGCAGACTTCCTCAGGGATGTATTCATGAACGCATAAATTGATCACGTTGAAGTTGGTTATTGCACCTCCCGATCACCATACTTATAATAATCACCCTATTTCTTCTTATAACCCTACTCCTTAAAGTGCCTTCCCACGTCTAGCAGGAACTCCAAAACATTAGCTGACCACATCTAATAGCGATGTAACCGAATAAACTCCTTTCACTTCTATCTCCTTATGTTCTGTTAAAGCGGTTGGTATTTGCAGTACTCCCAGTCTTCTTCACATGTGTCTTCCTTTCATCTCTTCTTCTATGCCTTTTTCGTAGTTCTTACAACCAACATACTGTCTTCTTCCGTTTCGGCACGCTATACTTAAACGTACCCATGAAGGAAGACATATTCGCCTACGTCGCTTCCTGTGTAAACTGCGTTAAACAGAAGACACCGCCGGGTCATCCTTGGGGTCTACTCCAACCCTTGCCAGTGCCAGAAGAACCATGGACACATATTGCCACAGACTTCATAGTAGACTTACCATCTTCAGGAGGAAACAACACCATTTGGGTAACTGTAGATCGGTTCTCGAAGATGGCTCATTTTGTGCCTCTCCCAGGCTTACCCACTGCCATAGAGCTTGCCAAGCTATTCATTACGCACATCTTCCGCCAGCTTGGCTTGACTAAGCACATAGTCTCCGATCGAGGAGCCCAATTCACAGCTAGCTTCTGGAAGGCACTATGTAAGAAGTTCAATATTGCCCTTGACTTTACCTCGGCATACCATCCTCAATCCAACGGGCAGAGAGGATGAACAGGATACTCAAGTAGTTCATTCGTGCCTACGTGAACACTCGCCAGAATGATTGGAGTGAACTGTTGCCCTGGGCAGAATTTGCCATTAATTCTCATTCAGGAACATCCACTGGATCAACACTATTTAAAGTGGTCTACGGATGACTACCACTACCACCACTGCCAATTCCGTTATCAGTGTCGTTCCTGGCAGCTCAATCTACTGCCAAAGATATCCAACAACTTTGGACTCTGTTGAATTTGTGGACCCTTGAGCCGGCTGGGACAGATGTAGACTCACCGTGGGAAGCCCACAGTGGATGTGGAAGCCGGGAGGCGGCACAGAACAAGAGACCAGATGGATCTTCACCACTGGAAGCCTGCAGTCCCCCCAGGAGGAGCCCGAGAGGACCCAAGCCACTTGGACTTACGTGCGGTCTCCTGTGGGCCAATGTCTGTAGAAGAGTAGAGCTGAAGCCAGGAGGCCAACTGGAACTTCACCTCTGGAAGCCCGTGGTCCCCCCAAGAGGAGCTCGTGAGGACCCAAGCCACTTGGACTTAGGAGAGGCCCCATGGGCGAAAACCGGAGTCAGAAGCCAGTAGTCGGAAGCCAAGAGTAGGAAGCCGGGGTCGGAAGCCAGAAGATGAAACAGCAACTAGTAGCTCTCACCAGAGAGTGAACCTTGTTGCAAGGCGACGACTAGGCCAAGCTGCAGGGTTTAAATACACCTGCAGCGTCTGACATCATCCGAGGGCCGTCCTTACTTCTTCCCCCTTTAAGGCTCAAATCCCCGCGCGTGCACGTGCCTAGGGGACGAGGCCAAGCACGTCAGATCGGCGGTGTCTCTTTCACAGAGGGAGCGCCGTGACAGAGGCCAGGATTGTGCCTAGTTGCGAGGGATGCGTTTCAGCGGCCCGGGCCAGCCCGAGGTGAGTGGAGGTACTGGGGCACAGCCAAGGACAATAACAGTACCCCCCCTCTTATGCCCCCTTCCTGGGGCCCTAGGCTTTGCAGGATGATCCAAGTGGAACTGGTGGAGAAGACCCTTGTCCAGGATGTTAGAGGATGGTTCCCACGTATTCTCCTCAGGACCGTAGCCATCCCAGGAAAGGAGGTACTCCCATCTGTGATGGTGGAACCGGACATCCAAGACGTCCTTTACTTGGTAGACCGTATCCTCCTGGGCTGCAGGGGCAGCAGATTTAGGGATATTGTTATGGAAGACGAATAAGACAAATGGCTTGAGCAATGAAACGTGAAAAACGTTATGATCCCTGGGTGTAGAGGGAAGGCAGAGTCAGTAGGAGACAGCACCCACTCGTTCTGTGACTGGAAATGGGCCAATGTACTTCTGAGCCAAGCACATAGAAGTAACCTGCAGGCAAAGGTGTTTGTTACATAACCATACTTTGTCTCCGGGAAGGAACATTGGAGTTGGACATCGTAGACGATCCGCGTACTTCTTTGCCGTGACTGCCATGCGTTGAAGTTTCTCCCGGGTAGAGCCCCAGAGGCTGCGTAGCTGTTGAGCTGTGAGTTGCACGGCTGGTGACGGAACAGCCAATGCAAAGGCAAAGGAGGACGGCTACGTTGTCCATAGACAACCTGGAAGGGAGGCCTACCGGTGGCCGAATGCCTGTGGTGGTTGTAGGAGAACTCTGCCCATGGGAGTAAAGCCACCCAATCATCTTGTAGGTCCCCCATGAAGGCTCATAGGAAGACTTTTAAGGTCCGGTTTGTGCACTCTGCTTGGCCATTGCCTTGGGGATGAAAGGAGGTCGTGAAGTCCATCTGGACCCCAAATGCTTTGCAGAGTGCTCTCCAATATTTAGCCATGAACTGTGATCCCCGGTCAGAGGCAATATGGGGAGGAAGTCCATGTAGATGAAAAATATGCTGGGCGAAAAGGCTAGCGATCTCAGGAGCTGTTGGTAACTTAGTGAGGGGGACGAAGTGGGCCATCTTCGAAAACCATATTACTATTTTCCCTTCTGAAGCTGGCAATTCCACGATGAAATCGGTGGACAAATGGGTCCAAGGCTCGGTGGGGATAGGTAACGGCTGAAGGAGCCCCCATGGGTGACCAGTCAGTGTCTTTTGTCGAGCACAGGTCAGGCAGGAGCTGACGTAGAGACGAACATCTCTCCTTACCTGAGGCCACCAATAATATTTGGGCAGCAGATCCAAAGTCCGAGCAACTCCTGAATGTCCTGTGGTTAAGGAGTCATGAGCCCAAGACAACACCTTCTTGTGCAGGCGAACGGGTATGACCATCTTACCCCTAGGAACCACCTCCAAAGCTGCAAGAAAGACTTTGGCTGGATTGAGGATATAACGAGGCGGATCCTCTGTTTCAGCCGTGCATGACAGGGCGTCCGCTCTAATGTTCTTGGAGGCTGGCCTGTACTGGAGGAGGAAATTGAACCGGCTAAAGAAAAGTCCAGCAAGACCATCGGGCTTGCTGAGAATTGAGGCATTGGGCTTGGCACAAGGATTCCAGATTCTTGTGGTCCGTATAGATGATCACAGGGTTATGGGCCCCCTCCAGCCATTGTTGCCACTCCTCCAGCACAAGCTTAATGGCCAGAAGCTCCTTATCGCCAGTACTATAATTTCTCTCCGCGAGAGGGACTACCGGTCAGGCTGAGAGTTTAGAGACAGACCCACACTAGTTCTTTTATTAAACAGTATATTGAACCACCAGAGGTGGCAGTAGTGAGCTGGAAAGTCTGGCTGGGCTGTAGTCCCTCAGATACTGGAACAGTGATTCCTGGAGGATGAACTGTAGAGAAATTGAGATATAGTGAGTAGGCAGGGTATGCAGATGGTAACACTCACACAATGCCCCAATAAAGCCCAGGAGCTGAAATGTATAGGCCCTTGAAGAGTGAGTACCTGGTTCCAGGGAAAGGTCAGGGAGAACGTTGGTAACTCACTGATGTAGCTGATATAGTTGGTAGTGATGACTTCCAGGCAGAAGAGTATATGAGGCAAGTCTGGGAACAAGGGCCCTCGAGGAGCGAGTACCGGTTCCAGACTGTCACCTGAAAAACAAAGGAGAGAGCGAGGCCCCCGAGGAGCGGGTACCTCTGGTAAGTCCGAGGAGGCAGAGTTTCTTAGAAAGACAAAGTGAGTCCATTGTCAATCCGATGTCAATCCTTGTCAATCCTTGCTAACTCGATGTGTTAGCAAATACTGAGACCTTAAATATCTGTCGCAGGTGACGTCATCTTCGGGGGATGCCCCCGAGGTTCGCACCATTGCTGGTACTTCAGTTGGGACCGCGCCGCGTGCGCGCCCCTAGGCCTCTAGGAACATGTCAGATAGCAGCGTCGAGCCAGTCCGGGAATGCCCGAGGACTTGCGGCAGAAGAACGCCGCGGCAGCCAATCTTCCCATGGCCGGAGAGGGAGGCGCCAGAGAGGTAAGGAGGGCGGAGAGAGGGCGTCGGGCACCAACGGACACCACACAAGTATTACCTAGGATCAGCTCCTCATTGATCCCTAGGTTCTGGCGTTTCCCGGCCGCTCACCACATTGGGCTAGGAAGTGCCCCTTGCCACTGCAATATAGGCACAGACCTTGAGCTTGTCATCACCTCCTCTCTTCCTGTGAGATGTGTCCTCGGCCTAACTGCATAGGCTCTATGTCTTGGTTTCCGGGAGAGGCAGAGGATGAGGGTACCAGTCGGGGAAAAGTATGCCCAGAGTTACTGGGCATACTAACTGCATAGGCTCTATGTCTTGGTTTCCGGGAGAGGCAGAGGATGAGGGTACCAGTCGGGGAAAAGTATGCCCAGAGTTACTGGGCTTACGACCGGGCCTCCCTTCCCAAAAATGGCATTGGATTCGGCGGTCCACCCGTCCAGCCAGATCAATCAGACTGTTCAAGTCATTCGGGAGGTCTCTCACCGCTAGCTCGTCCTGCAGTCTTGAAGAGATGCCTTCCAAGAATATGCTGTGGAGGCTATCATCCCCCCAATCTAGCTCGGTTGCAAGGGTGTGGAATTCCACCATATAATCGGCAAGGGGCCGGTTGCCTTGGCATAGAGAAAGTAACTCAGAGGCGGCAGTAGGCCTGCGAGAGGGCTCATCGAAGATATGTCAGAAGGCAGAGACAAACTGTTCCAGATTTCCTTGCAAGGGTTTCCCATCCAACAAAGAAATAATGTAACTGGTCTTAATCAGATCCGACGAAAACTGGGAAGGCAGTAAATTGAATCAGATGAAACACTGATTGAGGAATCCGCGCAGTACTTTGCTTTCCCTGAGTATCGTGAGGGTGCCAGAAGCTGTTTAGGCGTTGCCGGTCCGAGATCAGCCAGGGAAACTGGTACTGGAAGTATGATTGCAGGGACTCCATCTAAGTGATGGGCCAGTCTCTGTATGGTTTCCATCAGGGAATCAATGCAGATTTGCTGCTATTGCAATTTCTGGGCAATTCCGGGAATGGCCTTTAAGTCCGTCATGTCTGCCGGGTCCATGGCCTTGCAAACTGTTGGATTCATGGACCCTTGAGCCGGCTGGGACAGATGAAGACTCATCGTGGGAAGGCCCACAGTGGATGTTGAAGCTGGGAGGCAGCACAGAACAGGAAACTGGATGGATCTTCATCACTGGAAGCCCGCGGTCCCCCCAGGAGGAGCCCGTGAGGACCTGAGCCGCTTGGACTTACGTGCGGTCTCCTGTAGGCCAGTGTCTGTAGAAGAGTAGAGCTGAAGGCAGGAGGCCAACTGAAACTTCACCACTGGAAGCCCGCGGTCCCCCTGAAAGGAGCTCATGAGGCCCCGAGCCATTTGGACTGAGGAGAGGACCCCTGGGCAAAAGCTGGAGTCAGAAGCCAGTAGTCAGAAGCCAGGAGTCAGAAGCCGGGGTCAGAAGCCAGGAGTCAGAAGCTGGGATCGGAAGCCAGAAAATGAAACAGCAACTAGTAGCTCTCACCAGAGAGTGAACCTTGTTGCAAGACAACATCTAGGCCAAGCTGCAGAGTTTAAATACCCCTGCAGCATCTGATGTCATCCGAGGGCCGTCCTTCCTTCTTCCCACACTGGCCCCTTTAAGGCTTGAACCCCCATGTGCGCACTCGCCTAGGGGGTATGACTAAGCACGTCAGATCAGCAGTGTCTCCCTCGCCGGCCCGAGGTGAGGAGGTACCTGGGCATGGCTCGGGACCGTAACAGACTCAGACAAAAGAGATGCTTGTTAAAGCAGGACTTCGAGCAAAGAAAGGATACGATGCTCATCCCTGCAAGGCTCCAGACTTCAAGGCTGGTGATAAAGTCTGGCTTTCCATGAAGCACTTAAGACTTAAACTTCCTTCAGCTCGCTTCACTTCTCGTTTTGTTGGACCTTTTCCCATTCTACGATGACTGGGCAATCTCACCTACAGTCTGAAGCTCCCATCTACTTTAAAGATCCACAATGCATTCCACGTTTCACTATTGAAGCCATTGATCCTTAGGGAGTTCTCCAATAATTTACCTGATGTTACACCTATAGATGCAGAAGAAGGCATTGAATATAAAGTAGACGCAGTTCTCGATGTGAGAAGACGAGGCAGAGTATGGGAATACCTCCTGTCATGGGATGGGTATGGCCCTGAAGAAAACTCTTGGACACCAATGTCTAATTTCCTGGATAAAGATATGCTACAGGACTTTCATCACTTGCATCCTCAAAAACTAAGACCTGGTAGGAAAAAGCGTGAACACTCTTTGAAGGGGGGTACTATTAGGGATGTGCAGACAAAAAGTTTATGTTCATAAGTCCATAAGTCGAAAGGGGGGGTCAAGTTGCGTTTTACATATGCGTTCAAAACGAATGCACACCCCTAAGTACTGTTGCGTCCGTCGGTCCTCGACGGCTTCGCCCTGTTTGCCTCACCTTATTCACGGTTCCTCCTGCTTAACTAGGTAAGATGGCTACTGCCGCATCTGCAAGCCGACCTCTCTGGCATCCCCGGAATGGCTATGGTGCAGCCTCCCGCCATTGCTCCTCCTAGGTACCTACTAGGGTGCACGCACACGCAACCCATGTCTTGGTACCACCCTTGGCACGAACCTCGAGGGCGTTCCCTCATGCTGATGTCACGCCATCCGGGTATATTACCTTCACTCATTTGCTATATCCCCAAGTTAGCAAGGACGCGAAACACCTAGTGAGTACTCTAATTCTCAGTCTATCTCATCCACAGTATCTCCTCACTGTGAGACCTGCTGCGGAACCTCCTGATGTCATCAAGGAGAGAAGGTCTCCCTCTGCCGAGGTCCCTGAGACTGCAACTACGAGATTGCCTCACTACTGCCACCTCTTGTGGTTAGCTTCAAGCTGTGCAATAAAATAACTCTTGTGTTTGTCTAGTACGAGTCTAGCCCAGTGCTGTGGCTCCTCACGGGGCTCCTCCCCGTGGGCGTTGTCACCTCCACAGCACCCAAGGATCCACAAACACACATAATTACAACAATAAAGAGCAGCTTATAAATCTTACCCATGGGGGACAGCCATCCCAGCACCTTCAAAGGAAGGAAGTGTATGGAATGGAACCTCCCAGAACTCTCTAACATTAGCTAAAGGAGTTAACTAAGGGCTTTAATGGTAATGACACTGGGGGGCCCATTATACCATGTTTTTGGTCTTGTCTTAATCCAGTGCCCTGGTGTCAATACCCAGCCTCCAAGTTGGGCTGTGGCATTGTACTTGGGTCTAGGCTTGGGCCTGGTTCTGTGTCTTGTCTGGGAACCCGGCTTTAGAACCTGGCCTCTGGGTTTGGCCCTGGAATTGAGCCTGGGACTTCTCTGGTTTCATCTCTTGAACTCCAACTGATGCAGTAAGGGGGGAGTTTCCTAGCCCTTAAAAATGTTGTTTGGGGGGGGGGGGGGTCTGGGCCCAAGCCCAAGCCCTAGACTCAGACAAGGCTTCGGTGTTGGGCCTGGGTCTAGGCCTAGGCCAAGACCTCAATTTTGCAGCCAGGTGTAGGTTGCAGCCCCTTTGTCATACCTATCCTCTGCTTAGGTGAGGCCTCAGCATCATTCCCAGGTGTTTACCATGGCTTCTGCTTTGCGTCTCAGCCAATACCTAGGCAAGGCCTCAGCCTTGAGCCTGTGTCTAGGCCAGATGGCTGATAATTTATTTTTTTTTTAAATGAAACAAGAAAACTAATGGAATTTTATTGAATTTTCTATTGCTTCATTTTGAAAATTTAATGAAATAAAATAAGAAATGTTATTATTTCCTATTTTGTTTAAAATGAATGCACAGAAATAATATTTAATGGCACGTTTATTTGAGCAGTAAGATCATAGAAGAGAGAAAAAATGAAGCCAGATAGTACAGATGAGTTTATTGCAGATAACAATTACTAGAGAGAATGCCTAAATATGTACCTATCAATATCTATAGATATAAATATTATATAGATAGGTAGATAGATTTTTATAGAAATATATATGACAAAGCTTGCATTCCATTTTGATGTTGAAAATAAGATCCCAAAGAAATCCATCTGCATGGCAACTTCCAGAAGTCTGAATCCTGCAGGATCTGAGCTCCTCAGTTATACTAAATAAAAACTTGTAACTGGGTGAGAAAGGAATTTGCAACTGTTCAGGGCAGGAGTTGTGACTCCTCCCTCTTGGTGCACTTATCAGTTCAGATATCACTGACTCAGACTTGTGTGAATGCTCCATTTTACTCAGTTCTTTACTGTTGTACGTGGGAAAATTCCCTGATACCAACCACTTGTCAGGTACTTGTGACTAGGACTGGCCACTGAAGATGCTGAGCTTGATGGATCCTTGGTCTGACTCAGTATGGCATATCCTATGTTCTTATGTTCTGGGGTCGGAGGTGGGGAGGGTTGCACTGTCAGAGACACCAGGAGGTACTTACTTAGTTATATAATGCAGAAGTTAACTTGTGGGTCTCGCTGCCATGACAGACAATTGTTCATTGGGGTCAAAAAGTGATTAAATACATTTCTGGAAGACAAACCAGTCATAAGAACATGATAATTGCTATGCTGGGTTAGAGCAAGGTCCATCAAGCCCAGCGCCCTGCCTCCGACAGTGGTTAATCCAAGTACCTGGCAGATCCCATAAACTAGATCTAATTCCTATCACTCTCAGAGAGAGCAATACCTTTCCTTAGTCTCCTGGCTAATAATGTCACAGTCCAGGACGTCACCTTGAGTTCACTCCATTCCTAGACTATGGTGGCTGAACACTGGAGGGGTATAATAGGGGCAGGCACTTCCTCATATGTCTGGTTTCTTATATGTGTCTTCTAAGCCCCAGCCGCTGGTCCCTGCTGCCAAAAATGGGATGCAGGGTGAGACAGGCATGACTGATTTAGAAATCATGATATCTAAATGCAGGGTGGGTCTCTGTTACTCTTCAGTCTATCCTCTAATCAGCCTGCCTCATTCTTTCTTCAATTGCCTACTCTGGGATTCTTATTACGGGGCTCCTTTCTTTTGTGTTCACTAATATAATTTATTTCTTATGTAATAATGGTATTTGGTAGAAGAGGAGTGCACCTTTAATTATGGCTGCAGCCTACTCTTTGACTGTCTGTACTATATTCATCCTTTATATAAATCAATGTGATGGCTGCATGGGGCTCTGATGAAGGGAGGTTTTACAGTTGTCCATGCTGTATTCATGCTTCATATGTACCAGTGTGAGGTCTGCAGAGCTCTGTGTGTGTGTGTGTATGTGTGTGTGTGTATGTGTGTGTGTGTGTGTGTGAGTGTGTGTGTGTGTGTCTCTGTGTGTGTATGTGTGTGTGTATGTGTCTCTGTGTCTCTGTGTGTGTATGTGTGTGTGTGTGAGTATGTGTGTGTGTGTGTGCATCAGCAGAGCTGTATGTAGTAATTAATTTGACAGTCAGTTTACATGAAAGTTTGTACTTCTAAACTTGAAACTTTAGCTGTGACTCTGAATTGGTGGCTTTGCTTTCCTGCTGCTGACAACTAGGAAACACCCTGAGGACTGGATATAAAATAGCATATGGAGATTGGAGCAGGTACAAGAGGAGAGAGGATTCACACAGAGATTTCAGTTCTGCAATCACAAACTTTTAATAACCTCCCCCAGGCATTTCCCTTGTGCACGCTCTGCAATTAAATATGTTAAAAGAAAGAGATACAAGTCAGCATCCCTCCGAGCCTCATTTAAATGTATCCATCAGCGTGACACGTCCTACTGTACCATTACTAATGAGCTTAAAGCAAGTGAAAAACTTTAATTTTTTCTCCTGGGACATTCGGCTGCAAAGCTGAATGCCAAGCTCCATGCCTGCTCCAAACTTCATGTCTTAAAGCTACAAAATTAAGAAAGAGAAAGATTAAAGCACACAGGAAGAACACAATGGTTACCCAACATGCAAGATCCTTTTATTGGGTTTAATCTTTGTGATGAACTCCAGAGACTCCAGTAAAAAGATCTCCTCTACATCTGATTTGTTGATCTCTGTTTTTACATAGTCACGTGCACAAACAGGACTGCCACACCACCTTATTCAGCTGATGCACCAACATTCACATTCTAATAATACCAAGAATCTGGCTGTTTGAAAGAGACCCCAGCCACTTTTTTTTTTTTTTTTTTTTTTAACAGAGGTCTTGTTTTAATTTTTTCATTTTCAAGATCTTCCAGAGTTCACTGTAGGCTTGCCCAATAAGTTCACAGGGCTAGCTGTTTGTCATTGCTGTTCCATCTTGTTTGTAGGCAAACCATGGGTAAAAAATCTGCTCTTCTCCTGAGTTTTCCTTCCAAGGCAGATTTTTTGTTTTTAACTTGTAATTTTATTGGGTTTTAACAAGAAACAACATTACATCCAGTGAAAATCTTTCCAAGGCAGATTTAATCTGGCTTTGCTTACTTCTCTGTGCTTTCCTTAATCTATGTATAAAAGGTGCTGATCTTCCAGGCCAAAGATAAGAGATGCAATATTGTATGTGCATGTATAAAGCACTGTAGACCATTGTGCTTTACAAATCTCCAAACAAGTATAATTAGTCACTATCCCAATCTGAGGATGTAATAAGGTATGCTCAGAAGAACCCTGATTCTACCTGCAAGTGTGTGCACATTGTTTTTGTGCTCAAACTTTACTTCTAATGCAGCAAAGAGTTTTGCACACAAAAAATGTGCTCCTGAAAATATAATGCTTAGTGCCCTCGTGTGGAAATCGCATGCTAATGAAGGTATTTAACTAATCCACTGCCCCTCCCTCCTCCCATGCAGAGTTGTGCTGGATTAATTGTTTTCTTAGCACTGGAAACTTTACTCCTGGTTAGCAGTGAAGTAAAGTTTCCTGCACTAGTGTTGGCCTTTGAGCAAAAGCAAGATAAATGGTGACAGGACTTGTCACCATTAATCTAGGAAAAGCTAAAGAGGTTAGGGCTATTCAGCTTGGAGAGATTGCTGAAGGGAGATATGTCTACAAAATCATGAAAGGAGTTGAATGAGTAAATGTAAATTGGTTGTTTACTCAGACGTGGCGCCGGCCCGGGGGCGTGGTCGAGGCCTCCGGACCAGCCCACGGGTCGGGTGATGGCGCACCAGCAGCCCGCTGGCGCGCGCAGATTTACATCTGCTTTTAGCAGGCGTAAATCTGCCAACAAAGGTAGGGGGGGTTTAGATAGGGCTGGGGGGTGGGTTAGGGAGAGGAAGGGAGGGGAAGGTGCGGGGGGGGGGGTGGAAGGAAAGTTCCCTTCGAGGCCACTCTGATTTCGGAGCGGCCTCGGAGGGAATGGAGGCAGGCTGCTCGGCTCAGCGTGCACAGGCTGCCGATTTTGGGCAGCCTTGCATGCGCCGACCCAGGATTTTAATGGATACGCGTGGCTACGCGCGTATCTATTGAAATCCAGCGTACTTTTGTTCGCACCTGGTGCGCGAACAAAAGTACGCGCTCGCGCAAATTTTTTAAATCTGCCTCCAAGTCTCAGATTAGGATTACTGGTTAGTGCACACTAACTGAAATTAGGAAAACCCAAAATAAATACATACTGAACCATTAAAGAAATTAAATTTGACAGAGAATGACCCAAAATGAAAATGACATGAAAAAAAGGCAGTGCACATCCCTAGCATGTAGATGTTGAATAGTGTAGCAGATAGAACTGATCCTTGAAAAACTCCAGTGTTACATTGAAAGACGTCGGATATCTGATCTTTTAATTTTACTTGGCATGTTCTCTCATCTAGGAAGGATTTGAATCATTTTAATACCATTCCATCGATTCCAATGTTTTTTAACTGTTGGCATAGTAGTTTATGATCTACTGTGTTGAATGTTGCTGTGAGGTCGATGAGTACAAGACAGTATGATTTGCCAGAGTCAAATCCTTGCAGTATCAGATCCATTAGTGATAATAGCAGGGTCTCTGTTGAATGTTTTTTTCTGAAACCAAATTGATTTGGGTAAAGGATATCATGATCGTCTAAATGGTTCTCTAGTTGGTTGAGAACTGTTGTTTTGAGTATTTTTGGTAACGGTCTATAATGATCCCAGTCATTAACACTCCTGTTTTTATTTTTTAATGATGGTTTTATGATAGTTTGTTTTAGTCTTTTTGATAACTGGCCTTCTGTTAGTGACAGGTTGATTAGTTTTGTGATTGGTGGTGTAATTATTTGGTTAGTTTCTTTTAGGAAATTGGCAGATTGGGTCATTTGGATACATGGTGTTGTGTGCCCCATCCATGGGCCTGCTCACCTCTTGGGCTCCTCTGCAGGTCCCGGTTCGGCATCCCCAGTGGCAGCCGCGAGCTCCTCCAGACCTCGGCGTCCCACAGCAGTAGTTGCCTGGCCTTCCACTGCTCACCAAGGACTCACGCCGGAGTCCTTGGTGCGGCATCTCCCATGGCGTTAGCCATGCCCCTACGCACGTGCGCGTGGACCGCTTGGCCTCTTGTAGGGCCAGGGGAAGGTCCTAGCTCCATGGCGTGCCCATATTGAAGGAACTACTTAAGGAAGTTCCTGCTTGCAGTTCCTTGCCTTGGCAATCAGGTCGGCATTGTATTGTGTGCTAGATTGTCACTGCGTTCTAAGCCTTGTTCCAGTCTCGTTCCAGTCTTATTCCAGTCTCATTCCAAGATCCTACTATTCCAGCCTTATTCCTGCATCCTACTGTTCCAGCATCCCTCTGTTCCTGTGTCTGTTCGTCTTCCAGGTAGTACCCTTGGACTGTCTCTCTGGTACTGACCTTGGCCTGTTCCTTGACCCTTCTGTCTGCTGCCTGCCTCCTGACGTCTGCCTGCCTTGTGACCTCTTCTGACCTCCGGAACCTGACCTTTCCCTCATTGACTACTCCTCGGACTGACCCTCAGATTCTGACCTCTGCCTGATTGACCATGTCTCCTGATTCTGGCTCTGTCCCTTGCCTTGTCATTGCTTATGCTGTTCTGGTCTTCCTTGCTCCATCTGACCTATAGTCTCGAGTCCGACCATGCTCCCTTGCTGTCCTTGGGCACGCCTCTCTACTACCTCTCCAGGAGACCCTGCAAGGCCCACCTAAGTCCAAGCGGCCTGGTTCCCTACGGGCTCCACTCGGGGATCCATGGGCTTCCAGTGTTGAAGCTCATCCAAGCCTCTGTCTCCTCCAGTTCTCCACCCCCTGGGGGCAGGTGTTTCTGGTCCCTACCAGGGAGCCATTCTCCACTGCTCCAGGACAATGGTCCACCCCTGAGTGTAACACATGGAGGCTTTATTGATTATTCTTTTTATATCCATTTTGATATTATTTGAAAAGAACTGAAGTCCTTGTATTTTTATTGTTTGTTTATTCTGTGAATTTATTGAATCATCAGTTTGGTTTATGTTTGTGGTTAAGGTCGAGTTGTTTTTTTCAGTTTATTTGTTTTCTCTTGTAAGGTAGTTGCATATTCATTGCAATCTTCTTCAGAGAGGTTAGTGTCTTTGGCTTATTTGATCATGGATCCTTTATTAGATTTTTCACTGTTTTAAAAATTAGTTTTGGATTGAACAAAACCCCATGGATTTGTTTTGCATAGTATTCTTTTTTTGTTTTCTTGGTAAGCGTATGATATTTGAATATTTAGGCTTTGTATTTTTTGTTGTTTTGTTTTTAGATGTAGCCATTGGGTGTTTTCTTCAATATTTTTCTTGTTTTCTTAGATTTTTCTTTGCTTTTCTTAGCTCTTCCTTATACCAGGGATTATTCTTCTTATTGTTATCTTGTTCCTATGCAGTAAGGATATAAGTGTTGGCAATGGCCCGACACGGCTCGTGTTTCTTGCACCAGCTTCCTCAGGGGCCACACAATGCCACTAGATTCCAAACACTGCCGCTTAGCTCTGCTACTAGGCTGCAGCTTTTTTCGGGCAGCCCAGTGGAGACTGTGACCTGAACACAGCGCCTTGGACCGCTCGGCCATCCTGACAAGTGGTTGGTGCACCTCTGCGTGGATCCAGATGCTCAAAAACATTTCAGCAAGTAGGCTGCTGTCAGAAGATGCATATTCAATTCAGACAGGCTTTTGAAAACAAATACACAAGGGACAAAACAAGGCTTTTGTCGCTCTCTGTCCAAGAGAATACCATCATCTCTTCTTCTCTGTTTTTTTTAGCAATGCAAATTCAAGATTAAGTAAAATTCGGTGATATAATCGCCAAACAAAGATTGGAAAAATATTCCTTCGAGCAGGAATTGAACCAGCGACCTAAGGATCTCTGCTATTCTTCTACAGTCCTCCGCTCTACCAGCTGAGCTATCGAAGGAGACAAGAGCACTCCCCACTTTAAGATTCTTTCTTATAGGAATTGTTTTCTGCACTACACAAATACTAGCGTTATCCCTTGGCTTCCTATAACTCTGACATAATCACCCTTATGATCACTCTTGCCTGCTTACAAGCTGTCTAACAAACCACAATTAAACTCGATGGATAGCAACTTCCAGCTCGCAAAGAAAACACCATGCACACTTCAGAAACGACGAGCGACTGTCCTTCAAGGATTTCCTCATCTGCTGCCACTCACACGAATGCCTACTTCTGCGCAAGAAGCAGCATCCAAACACCAAGCCATTTCTATGCCAAACTAATACCAAGGAAAACTGACATGTCACATTCCAACCAACTACCCAGCGGCCCCAACCAATCAGATTCGGAAACAATAACATGAAGCCAGAACAACCCCATTTCCAGCTGAAAGTCATATCAACCTAGCTCACCTTCCATCCTTTTCCCTAGCCTTCCATTCCGATCACTGGAGCCTTCTGCTCTATTACTTTTTGAGTTATGCTCAGTAGAGACCGATTTTATTTCCAAAATCAGATGCACAAACTATCCACATTTAATCCTTAAGAATAAGGGAAATTTTTATTTCCCAGGCCTAAAACGCATACTGAAGAGATAAGGAAATATGGGAGGAAGGTCTTAAACGGCAAACCTTTGTAAGGCGCTTAGCGGGAGTTATCAGCGTTCAGAGCCGTCACCACTGCACACAAGAGACCTGCTACACAGCATGGGGAGCGTTTTAGCATGGTCGGAAATCTCACTGCTTGTGGGAAGCATCAAAACTTACTGATTCCTTTCAGCCACCGGCAACGTGATCCTCTCCTCTCAGAGCTGCCACTGGATTGTGGGTTACTGAGCTCTGCTCTGGCATTATATGTCCTGCTTCTAAGGTAACTTAGTGGAAAACAATCCTTTTGGAAATTTACACTACAGTCAGTTGTACTGCCTGACTCCCTGCTGTTCTGATTGAGAAATGATGGTTCCTAAACTAAGCAATCAAACAACCTTATCACTTGATTTATTCAGCCTGAGTGACTCACTGCTGACTTCATTAACAAACAATGGTACCCAAAGAAACCAAATCACACCACCTTTACACCTTTCCTAGTTAAGTAACTGAACTTTTCAACCTTTTTACTTAGGTGTACTCTGCTCCTTGTATATTTCTAGCTTGTGGATACCGTTTTATATGTTTTTTTAAATATGAAAACACACTTACTTCTGCTTATTAGCTGGCTTACTAATTGACTCTAAATAATACATCCCAATAGTTTACTTCTCCCTAATAATTTTACCAATTTTCCAAGCCAAAAGTACTGATTCATTTCAGCCAACAGCAAGTGATCCTCCCCTCTCATTGCTGCTCCACGATTTCCAACACGGATTCCGTGCATCATGGACAGGGAAATCCAGTTTAAAAGCAACAAAGACTGTCAGAAGTGGGATTCGAACCCACGCCTCCAGTGGAGACTGTGACCTGAACACAGCGCCTTGGACCGCTCGGCCATCCTGACAAGTGGTTGGTGCACCTCTGCGTGGATCCAGATGCTCAAAAACATTTCAGCAAGTAGGCTGCTGTCAGAAGATGCATATTCAATTCAGACAGGCTTTTGAAAACAAATACACAAGGGACAAAACAAGGCTTTTGTCGCTCTCTGTCCAAGAGAATACCATCATCTCTTCTTCTCTGTTTTTTTTAGCAATGCAAATTCAAGATTAAGTAAAATTCGGTGATATAATCGCCAAACAAAGATTGGAAAAATATTCCTTCGAGCAGGAATTGAACCAGCGACCTAAGGATCTCTGCTATTCTTCTACAGTCCTCCGCTCTACCAGCTGAGCTATCGAAGGAGACAAGAGCACTCCCCACTTTAAGATTCTTTCTTATAGGAATTGTTTTCTGCACTACACAAATACTAGCGTTATCCCTTGGCTTCCTATACCTCTGACATAATCACCCTTATGATCACTCTTGCTTGCTTACAAGCTGTCTAACAAACCACAATTAAACTCGATGGATAGCAACTTCCAGCTCGCAAAGAAAACACCATGCACACTTCAGAAGCAACGGGCGACTGTCCTTCAAGGACTTCCTCATCTGCTGCCACTCACATGAATGCCTACTTCTGCGCAAGAAGCAGCATCCAAACACCAAGCCATTTCTATGCCAACCTAATACCAAGGAAAACTGACATGTCCCATTCCAACCAACTACCCAGCGGCCCCAATTCAATCAGATTCGGAAACAATAACATGAAGCTAGAACAAACCCATTTCCAGCTGAAAGGCACATCAACCTAGCTCACCTTCCATCCTTTTCCCTAGCCTTCCATTCCGATCACCGGAGCCTTCTGCTCTACTACTTTTTTGAGTTATGCTCAGTAGAGACCGATTTTATTTCCAAAATCAGATGCACAAACTATCCACATTTAATCCTTAAGAATAAGGGAAATTTTTATTTCCCAAGCCTAAAACGCATACTGAAGAGTTAAGGAAATATAGGAGGAAGGTCTTAAACGGCAAACCTTTGTAAGGCGCTTAGCGGGAGTTATCAGCGTTCAGAGCCGTCACCAGTGCACACAAGAGACCTGCTACACAGCATGGGGAGCGTTTTAGCATGGTCGGAAATCTCACTGCTTGGGGGAAGCATCAAAACTTACTGATTCCTTTCAGCCACCGGCAACGTGATCCTCTCCTCGCAGAGCTGCCACTGGATTGTGGGTTACTGAGCTCTGCTCTGGCATTATATGTCCTGCTTCTAAGGTAACTTAGTGGAAAACAATCCTTTTGGAAATTTACACTACAGTCAGTTGTACTGCCTGACTCCCTGCTGTTCTGATTGAGAAATGATGGTTCCTAAACTAAGCAATCAAACAACCTTATCACTTGATTTATTCAGCCTGAGTGACTCACTGCTGACTTCATTAACAAACAATGGTACCCAAAGAAACCAAATCACACCACCTTTACACCTTTCCTAGTTAAGTAACTGAACTTTTCAACCTTTTTACTTAGGTGTACTCTGCACCTTGCATATTTCTAGCTTGTGGATACCGTTTTATATGTTTGTTTTTTTTTAAATATGAAAACACACTTACTTCTGCTTATTAGCTGGCGTACTGATTGACTCTAAATAATATATCCCAATAGTTTACTTCTCCCCAATAATTTTACCAATTTTCCAAGCCAAACGTACTGATTCATTTCAGCCAACAGCAAGGTGATCCTCCCCTCTCATTGCTGCTCCATGATTTCCAACACCGATTCCGTGCATCGTGGACAGGGAAATCCAGTTTAAAAGCAACAAAGACTGTCAGAAGTGGGATTCGAACCCACGCCTCCAGTGGAGACTGTGACCTGAACACAGCGCCTTGGACCGCTCGGCCATCCTGACAAGTGGTTGGGGCACCTCTGCGTGGATCCAGATGCTCAATAACATTTCAGCAGGTAGGCTGCTGTCGGAAGATGCATATTCAATTCAGACAGGCTTTGGAAAACAAATACACAAGGGACAAAACAAGGCTTTTGTCGCTCTCTGTCCAAGAGAATACCATCATCTCTTCTTCTCTGTTTTTTTTAGCAATGCAAATTCAAGATTAAATAAAATTGGGTGATATAATCGCCAAACAAAGATTGGAAAAATATTCCTTCGAGCAGGAATTGAACCAGCGACCTAAGGATCTCTGCTATTCTTCTACAGTCCTCCGCTCTACCAGCTGAGCTATCGAAGGAGACAAGAGCACTCCCCACTTTAAGATTCTTTCTTATAGGAATTGTTTTCTGCACTACACAAATACTAGCGTTATCCTTTGGCTTCCTATATAACTCTGACATAATCACCCTTATGATCACTCTTGCCTGCTTACAAGCTGTCTAACAAACCACAATTAAACTCGATGGATAGCAACTTCCAGCTCGCAAAGAAAACACCATGCACACTTCAGAAGCAACGGGCGACTGTCCTTCAAGGACTTCCTCATCTGCTGCCACTCACATGAATGCCTACTTCTGCGCAAGAAGCAGCATCCAAACACCAAGCCATTTCTATGCCAACCTAACACCAAGGAAAACTGACATGTCCCATTCCAACCAACTACCCAGCGGCCCCAATTCAATCAGATTCGGAAACAATAACATGAAGCTAGAACAAACCCATTTCCAGCTGAAAGGCACATCAACCTAGCTCACCTTCCATCCTTTTCCCTAGCCTTCCATTCCGATCACCGGAGCCTTCTGCTCTACTACTTTTTTGAGTTATGCTCAGTAGAGACCGATTTTATTTCCAAAATCAGATGCACAAACTATCCACATTTAATCCTTAAGAATAAGGGAAATTTTTATTTCCCAAGCCTAAAACGCAAACTGAAGAGATAAAGAAATACAGGAGGAAGGTCTTAAACGGCAAACCTTTGTAAGGCGCTTAGCGGGAGTTATCAGCGTTCAGAGCCTTCACCAGTTTACACAAGAGACCTGCTACACAGCATGGGGAGCGTTTTAGCATGGTCGGAAATCTCACTGCTTGGGGGAAGCATCAAAACTTACTGATTCCTTTCAGCCACCGGCAAGGTGATCCTCTCCTCGCAGAGCTGCCACTGGATTGTGGGTTACTGAGCTCTGCTCTGGCATTATATGTCCTGCTTCTAAGGTAACTTAGTGGAAAACAATCCCTTTGGAAATTTACACTACAGTCAATTGTACTGCCTTACTCACTGCTGTTCTGATTAACAAATGATGGTTCCTAAACAAAGCAATCACACAACCTTATCACTTCATTTATTCAGCCTGAGTGACTCACTGCTGACTTCATTAACAAACAATGGTACCCAAAGAAACCAAATCACACCACCTTTACACCTTTCCTAGTTAAGTAACTGAACTTTTCAACCTTTTTACTTAGGTGTACTCTGCACCTTGCATATTTCTAGCTTGTGGATACCGTTTTATATGTTTGTTTTTTTTAAATATGAAAACACACTTACTTCTGCTTATTAGCTGGCGTACTGATTGACTCTAAATAATATATCCCAATAGTTTACTTCTCCCCAATAATTTTACCAATTTTCCAAGCCAAACGTACTGATTCATTTCAGCCAACAGCAAGGTGATCCTCCCCTCTCATTGCTGCTCCATGATTTCCAACACCGATTCCGTGCATCGTGGACAGGGAAATCCAGTTTAAAAGCAACAAAGACTGTCAGAAGTGGGATTCGAACCCACGCCTCCAGTGGAGACTGTGACCTGAACACAGCGCCTTGGACCGCTCGGCCATCCTGACAAGTGGTTGGGGCACCTCTGCGTGGATCCAGATGCTCAATAACATTTCAGCAGGTAGGCTGCTGTCGGAAGATGCATATTCAATTCAGACAGGCTTTGGAAAACAAATACACAAGGGACAAAACAAGGCTTTTGTCGCTCTCTGTCCAAGAGAATACCATCATCTGTTCTTCTCTGTTTTTTTTAGCAATGCAAATTCAAGATTAAATAAAATTGGGTGATATAATCGCCAAACAAAGATTGGAAAAATGTTCCTTCGAGCAGGAATTGAACCAGCGACCTAAGGATCTCTGCTATTCTTCTACAGTCCTCCGCTCTACCAGCTGAGCTATCGAAGGAGACAAGTGCACTCCCCACTTTAAGATTCTTTCTTATAGGAATTGTTTTCTGCACTACACAAATACTAGCGCTATCCTTTGGCTTCCTATATAACTCTGACATAATCACCCTTATGATCACTCTTGCCTGCTTACAAGCTGTCTAACAAACCACAATTAAACTCGATGGATAGCAACTTCCAGCTCGCAAAGAAAACACCATGCACACTTCAGAAGCAACGGGCGACTGTCCTTCAAGGACTTCCTCATCTGCTGCCACTCACATGAATGCCTACTTCTGCGCAAGAAGCAGCATCCAAACACCAAGCCATTTCTATGCCAACCTAACACCAAGGAAAACTGACATGTCCCATTCCAACCAACTACCCAGCGGCCCCAATTCAATCAGATTCGGAAACAATAACATGAAGCTAGAACAAACCCATTTCCAGCTGAAAGGCACATCAACCTAGCTCACCTTCCATCCTTTTCCCTAGCCTTCCATTCCGATCACCGGAGCCTTCTGCTCTACTACTTTTTTGAGTTATGCTCAGTAGAGACCGATTTTATTTCCAAAATCAGATGCACAAACTATCCACATTTAATCCTTAAGAATAAGGGAAATTTTTATTTCCCAAGCCTAAAACGCATACTGAAGAGTTAAGGAAATATAGGAGGAAGGTCTTAAACGGCAAACCTTTGTAAGGCGCTTAGCGGGAGTTATCAGCGTTCAGAGCCGTCACCAGTGCACACAAGAGACCTGCTACACAGCATGGGGAGCGTTTTAGCATGGTCGGAAATCTCACTGCTTGTGGGAAGCATCAAAACTTACTGATTCCTTTCAGCCACCGGCAAGGTGATCCTCTCCTCTCAGAGCTGCCACTGGATTGTGGGTTACTGAGCTCTGCTCTGGCATTATATGTCCTGCTTCTAAGGTAACTTAGTGGAAAACAATCCTTTTGGAAATTTACACTACAGTCAATTGTACTGCCTGACTCACTGCTGTTCTGATTAACAAATGATGGTTCCTAAACAAAGCAATCACACAACCTTATCACTTCATTTATTCAGCCTGAGTGACTCACTGCTGACTTCATTAACAAACAATGGTACCCAAAGAAACCAAATCACACCACCTTTACACCTTTCCTAGTTAAGTAACTGAACTTTTCAACCTTTTTACTTAGGTGTACTCTGCTCCTTGTATATTTCTAGCTTGTGGATACCGTTTTATATGTTTGTTTTTTTTTAAATATGAAAACACACTTACTTCTGCTTATTAGCTGGCGTACTGATTGACTCTAAATAATATATCCCAATAGTTTACTTCTCCCCAATAATTTTACCAATTTTCCAAGCCAAACGTACTGATTCATTTCAGCCAACAGCAAGGTGATCCTCCCCTCTCATTGCTGCTCCATGATTTCCAACACCGATTCCGTGCATCGTGGACAGGGAAATCCAGTTTAAAAGCAACAAAGACTGTCAGAAGTGGGATTCGAACCCACGCCTCCAGTGGAGACTGTGACCTGAACACAGCGCCTTGGACCGCTCGGCCATCCTGACAAGTGGTTGGGGCACCTCTGCGTGGATCCAGATGCTCAATAACATTTCAGCAGGTAGGCTGCTGTCGGAAGATGCATATTCAATTCAGACAGGCTTTGGAAAACAAATACACAAGGGACAAAACAAGGCTTTTGTCGCTCTCTGTCCAAGAGAATACCATCATCTGTTCTTCTCTGTTTTTTTTAGCAATGCAAATTCAAGATTAAATAAAATTGGGTGATATAATCGCCAAACAAAGATTGGAAAAATATTCCTTCGAGCAGGAATTGAACCAGCGACCTAAGGATCTCTGCTATTCTTCTACAGTCCTCCGCTCTACCAGCTGAGCTATCGAAGGAGACAAGAGCACTCCCCACTTTAAGATTCTTTCTTATAGGAATTGTTTTCTGCACTACACAAATACTAGCGTTATCCCTTGGCTTCCTATAACTCTGACATAATCACCCTTATGATCACTCTTGCTTGCTTACAAGCTGTCTAACAAACCACAATTAAACTCGATGGATAGCAACTTCCAGCTCGCAAAGAAAACACCATGCACACTTCAGAAGCAACGGGCGACTGTCCTTCAAGGACTTCCTCATCTGCTGCCACTCACATGAATGCCTACTTCTGCGCAAGAAGCAGCATCCAAACACCAAGCCATTTCTATGCCAACCTAATACCAAGGAAAACTGACATGTCCCATTCCAACCAACTACCCAGCGGCCCCAATTCAATCAGATTCGGAAACAATAACATGAAGCTAGAACAAACCCATTTCCAGCTGAAAGGCACATCAACCTAGCTCACCTTCCATCCTTTTCCCTAGCCTTCCATTCCGATCACCGGAGCCTTCTGCTCTACTACTTTTTTGAGTTATGCTCAGTAGAGACCGATTTTATTTCCAAAATCAGATGCACAAACTATCCACATTTAATCCTTAAGAATAAGGGAAATTTTTATTTCCCAAGCCTAAAACGCAAACTGAAGAGATAAAGAAATACAGGAGGAAGGTCTTAAACGGCAAACCTTTGTAAGGCGCTTAGCGGGAGTTATCAGCGTTCAGAGCCGTCACCAGTGTACACAAGAGACCTGCTACACAGCATGGGGAGCGTTTTAGCATGGTCGGAAATCTCACTGCTTGGGGGAAGCATCAAAACTTACTGATTCCTTTCAGCCACCGGCAAGGTGATCCTCTCCTCGCAGAGCTGCCACTGGATTGTGGGTTACTGAGCTCTGCTCTGGCATTATATGTCCTGCTTCTAAGGTAACTTAGTGGAAAACAATCCCTTTGGAAATTTACACTACAGTCAATTGTACTGCCTTACTCACTGCTGTTCTGATTAACAAATGATGGTTCCTAAACAAAGCAATCACACAACCTTATCACTTCATTTATTCAGCCTGAGTGACTCACTGCTGACTTCATTAACAAACAATGGTACCCAAAGAAACCAAATCACACCGCCTTTACACCTTTCCAAGTTAAGTAACTGAACTTTTCAACCTTTTTACTTAGGTGTACTCTGCACCTTGCATATTTCTAGCTTGTGGATACCGTTTTATATGTTTGTTTTTTTTTAAATATGAAAACACACTTACTTCTGCTTATTAGCTGGCGTACTGATTGACTCTAAATAATATATCCCAATAGTTTACTTCTCCCCAATAATTTTACCAATTTTCCAAGCCAAACGTACTGATTCATTTCAGCCAACAGCAAGGTGATCCTCCCCTCTCATTGCTGCTCCATGATTTCCAACACCGATTCCGTGCATCGTGGACAGGGAAATCCAGTTTAAAAGCAACAAATACTGTCAGAAGTGGGATTCGAACCCACGCCTCCAGTGGAGACTGTGACCTGAACACAGCGCCTTGGACCGCTCGGCCATCCTGACAAGTGGTTGGGGCACCTCTGCGTGGATCCAGATGCTCAATAACATTTCAGCAGGTAGGCTGCTGTCGGAAGATGCATATTCAATTCAGACAGGCTTTGGAAAACAAATACACAAGGGACAAAACAAGGCTTTTGTCGCTCTCTGTCCAAGAGAATACCATCATCTGTTCTTCTCTGTTTTTTTTAGCAATGCAAATTCAAGATTAAATAAAATTGGGTGATATAATCGCCAAACAAAGATTGGAAAAATATTCCTTCGAGCAGGAATTGAACCAGCGACCTAAGGATCTCTGCTATTCTTCTACAGTCCTCCGCTCTACCAGCTGAGCTATCGAAGGAGACAAGTGCACTCCCCACTTTAAGATTCTTTCTTATAGGAATTGTTTTCTGCACTACACAAATACTAGCGTTATCCTTTGGCTTCCTATATAACTCTGACATAATCACCCTTATGATCACTCTTGCCTGCTTACAAGCTGTCTAACAAACCACAATTAAACTCGATGGATAGCAACTTCCAGCTCGCAAAGAAAACACCATGCACACTTCAGAAGCAACGGGCGACTGTCCTTCAAGGACTTCCTCATCTGCTGCCACTCACATGAATGCCTACTTCTGCGCAAGAAGCAGCATCCAAACACCAAGCCATTTCTATGCCAACCTAATACCAAGGAAAACTGACATGTCCCATTCCAACCAACTACCCAGCGGCCCCAATTCAATCAGATTCGGAAACAATAACATGAAGCTAGAACAAACCCATTTCCAGCTGAAAGGCACATCAACCTAGCTCACCTTCCATCCTTTTCCCTAGCCTTCCATTCCGATCACCGGAGCCTTCTGCTCTACTACTTTTTTGAGTTATGCTCAGTAGAGACCGATTTTATTTCCAAAATCAGATGCACAAACTATCCACATTTAATCCTTAAGAATAAGGGAAATTTTTATTTCCCAAGCCTAAAACGCAAACTGAAGAGATAAAGAAATACAGGAGGAAGGTCTTAAACGGCAAACCTTTGTAAGGCGCTTAGCGGGAGTTATCAGCGTTCAGAGCCGTCACAAGTTTACACAAGAGACCTGCTACACAGCATGGGGAGCGTTTTAGCATGGTCGGAAATCTCACTGCTTGGGGGAAGCATCAAAACTTACTGATTCCTTTCAGCCACCGGCAAGGTGATCCTCTCCTCGCAGAGCTGCCACTGGATTGTGGGTTACTGAGCTCTGCTCTGGCATTATATGTCCTGCTTCTAAGGTAACTTAGTGGAAAACAATCCCTTTGGAAATTTACACTACAGTCAATTGTACTGCCTTACTCACTGCTGTTCTGATTAACAAATGATGGTTCCTAAACAAAGCAATCACACAACCTTATCACTTCATTTATTCAGCCTGAGTGACTCACTGCTGACTTCATTAACAAACAATGGTACCCAAAGAAACCAAATCACACCGCCTTTACACCTTTCCAAGTTAAGTAACTGAACTTTTCAACCTTTTTACTTAGGTGTACTCTGCACCTTGCATATTTCTAGCTTGTGGATACCGTTTTATATGTTTGTTTTTTTTTAAATATGAAAACACACTTACTTCTGCTTATTAGCTGGCGTACTGATTGACTCTAAATAATATATCCCAATAGTTTACTTCTCCCCAATAATTTTACCAATTTTCCAAGCCAAACGTACTGATTCATTTCAGCCAACAGCAAGGTGATCCTCCCCTCTCATTGCTGCTCCATGATTTCCAACACCGATTCCGTGCATCGTGGACAGGGAAATCCAGTTTAAAAGCAACAAAGACTGTCAGAAGTGGGATTCGAACCCACGCCTCCAGTGGAGACTGTGACCTGAACACAGCGCCTTGGACCGCTCGGCCATCCTGACAAGTGGTTGGGGCACCTCTGCGTGGATCCAGATGCTCAATAACATTTCAGCAGGTAGGCTGCTGTCGGAAGATGCATATTCAATTCAGACAGGCTTTGGAAAACAAATACACAAGGGACAAAACAAGGCTTTTGTCGCTCTCTGTCCAAGAGAATACCATCATCTGTTCTTCTCTGTTTTTTTTAGCAATGCAAATTCAAGATTAAGTAAAATTCGGTGATATAATCGCCAAACAAAGATTGGAAAAATATTCCTTCGAGCAGGAATTGAACCAGCGACCTAAGGATCTCTGCTATTCTTCTACAGTCCTCCGCTCTACCAGCTGAGCTATCGAAGGAGACAAGAGCACTCCCCACTTTAAGATTCTTTCTTATAGGAATTGTTTTCTGCACTACACAAATACTAGCGTTATCCTTTGGCTTCCTATATAACTCTGACATAATCACCCTTATGATCACTCTTGCCTGCTTACAAGCTGTCTAACAAACCACAATTAAACTCGATGGATAGCAACTTCCAGCTCGCAAAGAAAACACCATGCACACTTCAGAAGCAACGGGCGACTGTCCTTCAAGGACTTCCTCATCTGCTGCCACTCACATGAATGCCTACTTCTGCGCAAGAAGCAGCATCCAAACACCAAGCCATTTCTATGCCAACCTAATACCAAGGAAAACTGACATGTCCCATTCCAACCAACTACCCAGCGGCCCCAATTCAATCAGATTCGGAAACAATAACATGAAGCTAGAACAAACCCATTTCCAGCTGAAAGGCACATCAACCTAGCTCACCTTCCATCCTTTTCCCTAGCCTTCCATTCCGATCACCGGAGCCTTCTGCTCTACTACTTTTTTGAGTTATGCTCAGTAGAGACCGATTTTATTTCCAAAATCAGATGCACAAACTATCCACATTTAATCCTTAAGAATAAGGGAAATTTTTATTTCCCAAGCCTAAAACGCAAACTGAAGAGATAAAGAAATACAGGAGGAAGGTCTTAAACGGCAAACCTTTGTAAGGCGCTTAGCGGGAGTTATCAGCGTTCAGAGCCTTCACCAGTTTACACAAGAGACCTGCTACACAGCATGGGGAGCGTTTTAGCATGGTCGGAAATCTCACTGCTTGGGGGAAGCATCAAAACTTACTGATTCCTTTCAGCCACCGGCAAGGTGATCCTCTCCTCGCAGAGCTGCCACTGGATTGTGGGTTACTGAGCTCTGCTCTGGCATTATATGTCCTGCTTCTAAGGTAACTTAGTGGAAAACAATCCTTTTGGAAATTTACACTACAGTCAGTTGTACTGCCTGACTCCCTGCTGTTCTGATTGAGAAATGATGGTTCCTAAACAAAGCAATCACACAACCTTATCACTTCATTTATTCAGCCTGAGTGACTCACTGCTGACTTCATTAACAAACAATGGTACCCAAAGAAACCAAATCACACCGCCTTTACACCTTTCCAAGTTAAGTAACTGAACTTTTCAACCTTTTTACTTAGGTGTACTCTGCACCTTGCATATTTCTAGCTTGTGGATACCGTTTTATATGTTTGTTTTTTTTTAAATATGAAAACACACTTACTTCTGCTTATTAGCTGGCGTACTGATTGACTCTAAATAATATATCCCAATAGTTTACTTCTCCCCAATAATTTTACCAATTTTCCAAGCCAAACGTACTGATTCATTTCAGCCAACAGCAAGGTGATCCTCCCCTCTCATTGCTGCTCCATGATTTCCAACACCGATTCCGTGCATCGTGGACAGGGAAATCCAGTTTAAAAGCAACAAAGACTGTCAGAAGTGGGATTCGAACCCACGCCTCCAGTGGAGACTGTGACCTGAACACAGCGCCTTGGACCGCTCGGCCATCCTGACAAGTGGTTGGGGCACCTCTGCGTGGATCCAGATGCTCAATAACATTTCAGCAGGTAGGCTGCTGTCGGAAGATGCATATTCAATTCAGACAGGCTTTGGAAAACAAATACACAAGGGACAAAACAAGGCTTTTGTCGCTCTCTGTCCAAGAGAATACCATCATCTGTTCTTCTCTGTTTTTTTTAGCAATGCAAATTCAAGATTAAATAAAATTGGGTGATATAATCGCCAAACAAAGATTGGAAAAATGTTCCTTCGAGCAGCGACCTAAGGATCTCTGCTATTCTTCTACAGTCCTCCGCTCTACCAGCTGAGCTATCGAAGGAGACAAAAGCACCCCCCACTTTAAGATTCTTTCTTATAGGAATTGTTCTCTGCACTACACAAATACTAGCGTTATCCCTTGGCTTCCTATAACTCTGACATAATCACCCTTATGATCACTCTTGCCTGCTTACAAGCTGTCTAACAAACCACAATTAAACTCGATAGATAGCAACTTCCAGCTCGCAAAGAAAAAACCATGCACACTTCACAAGCAACGGGCGACTGTCCTTCAAGGACTTCCTCATCTGCTGCCACTCACATGAATGCCTACTTCTGCGCAAGAAGCAGCATCCAAACACCAAGCCATAGATTCTAGTAAAAGCCATATGTTATGTATTGCAGATTTGCTCTGCTATTGCGAATTGATTGGGGAAGCAGCGACCAGCGTGTTCACCCAGGAAGAAGTACAATTCCTTGGTAATTTCTAGAAAGTGGATCCCTTTGGGTGAATATTTGTGATTTTGAACATGGACTCCTTTTTTTCTGAGAAGCATATGAAGTTGTCATTTCTGCTCTGCAGGTTGGAAACTGATATATTTTTTCTGGCACCTTAAGAACATGCCATACTGGGTCAGACCAAGGATACATCAAGCCCAGCATCCTGTTTCCAACAGTGGCCAATCCAGGCCATAAGAACCTGGCAAGTACCCAATGCTTCACTAACATTTTTGTAGGTTTCCTAATGAATTACTGAAACAGAAAAAGTAAATACCCCTCGCCCAACATGGGGCTTGAACCCATGACCCTGAGATTAAGAGTCTCATGCTCTACCGACTGAGCTAGTCAGGCTTGGGGAAAAAGCGTTTTTCAGCAGATATTGGTTCTCACAATCTTTGCTTAAGTCACATTTCATACAGCTGTAGGGATTCAAACAATTCAATACTTGCACTCGTGCCTTAAGACAGCGACCGAGTAGGACTCACAGATTTAGCTCATCTTAACATAAACATATTTTTGTGATTTCTGTGGGTTTGGGTTTCACCTCTTCTCTTATGTGTATAAAAGGCATATTTCGCTTATGTAAAATTATTTTTTTTCAAAGAAGGCACTTTATTAGGATTCCTGTCTAAATCTTTTTTTTCTGAGCATCAAGTGGCAATGGCATTTCTGGCCACGAGGTTTCAGGCTCTTATTATATTTATTTCCAGTATTTTAATGAGCACAATTTAATCAGCAAATACATAATAATATGGGCCATATACATTTGTACTGCAGGTTTGTTCTGCTAGAGAAAATTGACTGTGAAAATATTGACAGGACATTTACACAAGAAGGATTACAATTTTTGATACATTCTAGAACGTGCTTCCAGTTGTGTGAATTATTTGGACATTTCAACATGGTTTAATTGTCATAAGAATAAAACATGATTTTAATCTGTGCACTCACAGTTGACACTAATATTAGATTTTGTTCCTGCCAGTTAGATCAATGGTAATTTTTATATGTTATTTCTGACATGTTTTCATGGAGACCTCTCATTATAATAGTCATGCTGGTTATTATTGTGTGAAATGCTTCACAAAGCATGATCGGAAAGTTCACCTGAGAAGAATTACATTCTTTCTGAGAATTGAAGAAAATACTTCCTTCTCATTTGAACTATTTGACTAAATTCAATTTCAGGTAACTATATAACAAAAGTAACCCCCTATGAAACATAGTTAACATGTATCAACCCCTTCGCATGGCTACCGTTAAAAACTCCATAGAGAGGGGGTCATATTCACTAGAAAAAGCATACTTCTTTTACACACTCATAAAGGTGCTGAATTTAATGCTAAACTGAAATTGAATTAAAACCTTTAGAGATTACTTTCAAGAAAACAGATGAGCTTGATAAACTATACCACATTAATCATAACAAACTTCTGCATTAAATTGTAAGCAAATAGTTAAGATCTGGCAAAACAGGTTTAAAATTAATATTCTCTTTCAAGGTATTTCTCAAAGACAGAAACTGTGTTGAATATTAGCATTCTGGGTGCTAAGTTCAATATATGCATGCTTCATTGAGCATTATTTGAGGCTTAATTAACTACCTTAAAAAGCATTTCACTCATCTTCGTGGCCATTCACAGATATTCCTAGACCTTCACATCTACAGGATGTGATTCTGTTCATCTTAATTAAGAGAAAAACCTGTAAAGTATCACAGAGCTTTGCAAGAGAGGGT